>NW_017096153.1:0-46332 GCF_001412225.1 Nicrophorus vespilloides | reverse complement strand
AATCCTCAATTTGATCAAGGGCCTCTTGGAGCAACCTCGTGACATCATCGGTCGAAGTATGCCTCACCAGGATGGCAGTATCATCGGCGTAGTAGGCTGCGGAGGTGGAGGATCCGGCCTGAATTTTGGGCATGTCAGCCATAAAGATGGCCAAAGAAATGGCGACAGGCACACCTGACCTAATGGGTTGAACCGAGGAACGTACGTCACCCAGCTTGACGCTGAACGTTCGATGGTCAAGGTAGGATTCAATTAGCTGAATTAGACCATCAGGGAAACTGCTGGTGATCATTTTGTGTAAGAGACCCTTGTGCCAGACCTTGTCAACATCAAGGAAAACCCCGCCTGTGTGCATCTTCCAGTTGAAGCCCTGCGTGATGCGCTCCACAACACGCAGCAACTGGTCAGAAGAAGAGTGACCGTCCCTAAAGCCAAACTGCTCATCGGGTATGATCTGTTGCTGAGCTTCAAAGTCCTTGAGCCTTCGAAGGATCACCTTTTCAGCAACCTTCCCAATACCCGGAAGCAGGCTAATGGGACGGTAGTTCTGGGGAAATTGACGCTCATTCGCGGTTTTCGGAATAAGTATGATGTCGGCCTTCTTCCAAGCCTCTGGGAAGTGTCGGAGCCGAAGCATCGCATTTATGATGGCCACAACATGCATGACCGAACGCCGAGGGAGAAGTTAGCATGAGGTTGGAGATACCGTCAACTCCGGGGGCTTTCTTGTTTTTTAGCTGCTTAATGATGGCGTGGACTTCTGTGAGCATTTCCTCAAATAAAATTTAGATTCTTTAACACAAATGAAAGACAATTCGAGCCGGAATTCTTGAGACTCCGATGACTAAAACATATTATTTAAGAATTTGTTTGTATAATATTTATTAAGATTTGTTTATCATATTAGAATAAACTTTTAGCAATTTAATACACATATTTAATTTGTTAATTATGAGTATTCTATGAAATTTTTATCTGATTATTAATTTTTTTTATTATCAAAATGCACATTTGGTTGCCTATATCCATAACATAAGTCTTTGGAATATTTGTTAAAACATCGATTTCTGCAACATCTATATTTTTTTAATAGAAGTTATCCTTATGATATAAATGTACAAGGCTGTATTGAGGTTAAGAAAATAAAATATTGAAATATGTACTATACAGAAAAGTTGCTATAAGATTCAATAAGTCACGATATCTCCACTCCCTTCACTTAGCTTGTGTCAAGCACAATTTCGCCAGCTACCGCCCAGTGGACTGGGTGGAGTCTCCGAAAGGATGATTGTGTACTTGTAGATAGGACCGCAACCAGATAGACAGCGTAGGGGACAAGTCTTGGAACCAAATATACCAAGAAAATGCTATATCAAAATTTTGGATCGATTCACTGATGCCATCAAAAAAGGGATGGAGGTAGGCAATGGGAATTTGAGTGCTACGAGAGTAATAATTAATTCCGCACTGATGGCTGAGTTGTTGGGGCACTCGAAGAAACAATGGTTCAACGTTCTTAAACTACCACAGTCATGAAATGATATAATGTTTGTCAAAAAAAACGTGTGAAAGATGACAAAAATTTAATGGTTGTCGTATGTGTTTTGTATTTATTGTACTATTAATAATTTATTGTTTAATTAGTGCATGGTGTTGCCTGTATTTATATGTAAGTTATGACAGTTAGGATTTGCACCATCTTCATTATTAAATATGGACTAATTTTAAATTAATTGAATTACAAAAAAAGGGATTCTAGGATGGATGAAAACTGGTTGTGCTACAAAGTTTCCAAAATCAAATTAGACAGAAAATATGTCCATATATTTTTTTTCCAATTAAGTACACAAATAACAACGACAATGCGTCTCAAACGCATCGCATCACATATATTATATATATATAAATATTTTTTTTTTTCAATTATTTATAAATAATAAAATGGGGAAATCCCCTCAAAATAATTTTGAAAATCCAATAAAAAATATAAATGAACTTGATTCCGATTACATTCAGCGCAAAGAAATAAAAATAAATAAACAATTGTTTTGTTATACGACCCTCTAAACATGCTCGCTCATCTAAACACATAACTACTACTCCAGTATTTGTTTTTTCTGTTATTTTCTTTCTTTTCGGCTAATGTTCAAGTGCATATAAGATAATTAAAAAAATAAGATGAAATACGCATGGAATTGACATTTCAATTGACAGTCATATGTTTTCTGTGGAGGGGAGAGGAATACCTGTCGAGAATAATAAGAATAATAAAAAGAAGAAAAAAAACTTTCGAAGGAAACGAAATTATTACACACACATTATTATATTCTTACAAGTCCACTATTTTTACATCCATTCGTGCTTCTGTTAAAAGGTTTTATTTTTTCTTCTCATACGTTATTATTTATTTTTTATGGGGGAAATTCGTGTTGTTGTTTTTTATTCTTGGTGCATTCAATTTTTTTTTCAATATATTGTTAACACAGGTACACTTCGTATAATTTCATTGATTATGTACAGAGTTTATATAAATAAATATTAATTAACTTTATTAATGCATATACAATATTACAGATACATATATATTATTTTTGTTGTTGTTTTTGTATGAGGATTTCAGAGAGTACATTGATTATTATTATATGTTTCAGAACAACATTCGATCCATTTTTTTATTTTTTTTTTGCTGCTGGGGGTAGAGAGAGTTATTGTGTTTTTTGTTGTTGCTGTTTGGTCGTCGTAAATCGTGAAATCGTTCACGTCGCAATCCCGTTTTCGTATCCATTCACCAGAGTCTCAATGATGAACTTTATTGTGATTTTATAAATATTTTGGACGTTGTCCGTGTATCGATCGCCCAGCGTCATCTCCACCGCCTCCAAAAACGGACTCTCTATTTTCTGAAACAAAAGAAAAGAAAAAAACATAAATATAAACAGCAAATTTTCTTCTTAAAAAAATGATTAGATTCGATTTATATGCAAATTCGATATCCTTTACAGGAATTTCTATTTACGTTCGACATCCTGATAGATTATTTTCGTCCCATTACAAATATTTTGCTTCTCAACAACCGGACGTTATTAATCGAATCAAATTTGCAAATCAGGTTTCTTCATTCACAATTTTAAATACTGACCCAGAAATATTCTACTTTGAATCCGGGTATTCTGCGGTGAGACGCTCCCACTTGGTGGAGGAACTCGAAGAAGGCGTCCAGATTGTCTAGGCCCTTTATGCCTTCATCGAGTGTTGTCATCACTGTTCCAGCATGTTCGGCCAGTTCCAAACTACTCGCTTGATCCTCCTTCGTTCGTAGCTCTCTAAACTTCTCGAAAAGAATCAGCAACTCGGAGTGCTCCTCGAATAGTCTGAAATGTACAATAGCAATAGTTTAATTGAATTCTCCTGAATAGCGTTGATCTAATAAATATTTACATTTGGATTTGAATACATAATAAGATTAAATTCAAAGTTTCATAAAAGAAGCATTACCATTTTCTATTGTCAACATTTTAATTCCATTTAGGATTTATATATGTTTTTATTTGCTAATTGTATAGTGTTGAACAGTCAATATTATAAAAAAAAAACATTTGAACAATTTAGCAATAATTTAGTTTAATTCTAACTATAATTATAATTATTATGAAAATTAATTATATTTTACAACAAGAAAAATGTTTATTTGTCATAAAAGCTAAATAAAAGTATATATTAACGATTTATTATAAAAATGAATTCTGTCTGTTTTTCAAAGATAATGAAAAATTGTATACAACAATTTTTAGGTGTAATAAAAGAAGTGTTACTTTTCGGTTTCAGTTAAATAATAAGGATCAATAAATAATATTTTAGGTTTTAACAACTTTTTCTTATGATAATGATTTTTTGTTATACTCCAAAAATATATTTACTTGACATAAGAAACGCAGATATAATCAAATCATTTCGATTGAGGTGTGTACTTGAAAAATAGTCCATTTGGGAATTGATTGAGCGCTAAATTCGGACCGGGTGCGGCAATTAGTCAAGAAGTCCGGGTCGAACTCGAAGCATTCATTGCGTGACGATGAATCGTCGAGATTAAAAGTCGCTACACCCTCGTTCCAAACACACATAATTTATCTCACGCACTACGATCTCTCTTTCGCTATTTTGTAAACCCTCCAAACAGATTTCAGCTAAAAGACATTTTTTCACATTTTTTTTTCATTCTTCCCCTTACGTAATTTTTCCTCCTTTTAATTACTCTCGTTTCTTGCGATTTATGGAAAGCCTTTAGGGCGGATTTATCACCGAAAGAAAAATAAAAAGAAGTAGACGTTAAGACTCGACACGTGTGGGTGTATCAAAGCTCCTCTTCCCGTATATAGTCTCCTTAACGATATAAAGTATACATTATCTCATTTCGACTCTTACACATTTATATATACAAATATTACGCATGAGTTTTCCTCCATGTACGCTAAAAAAAAATAATGACTACAGATTTCGCAAAAGTCGTAAAAATCTCGCTTCACTTGTTTCAAAACTTTCATTACGCAGAATTTACGCAGTGGGCTTTGAAAATACCGGCCGAAAACAAAAAACGTATAAGCTCAAGGTCTGACATTTAAATGTCATCTTTGTCGATTACCTACACTTTGCGTCGTTTTTCGCTCAATTTTTACCCGTTAACATTTTGCTAAGAAATGAAACACATTCAGGGTAAATGAAAAATTCAACAGACCTTTCCCATATATACCTATATACACGTAATAGACTAAATCGATTAGTGGGCACATACACAAATACATATATACACCGTCCCGTTTCCATGGAAACCACTTGATCTTCTGCAACGACCCCGGCAACGGCGTTTAACAATTTTCAAACTCTGTTTCTCCCTTATCATTTTCCATTTAAGCTCTTTCATTTTATTTATTTTTATTTATTCGCATTTTCCTTCGTTCGTTCGTTTGTTCGCTCGCATTCGTTTGAATTTATATCTTAAGCTCCGCACGGCAAGTAACATAATTTCCCAAATTATATGCTTCTCTTTTTTTTTTGTTATCCTCATTGGATTTCCATCGCTTAAATGGGGTCTCGAGGGTAATTGAGGGGAGGGGGACTTATGCATAAACCCTATATAATGTACGTTATGTATTAACACAAAGTAAATATATGGACATATGGAGCTATTTTTAATGTATCGGGCGGAAAGAGTGCGTGAGAGAGAGCAGCATCTCCCTTCATATAATAACAAACTTGAACTTTATCTACTTTTACTAGGTTACTATTACTGCGCGTGTTTTTATAGTCAATTATTAGAAAAGCGTGAAAACCTACAGTCTATAAAAGTAATGAAAGTGCACTCTTCAATTTTATGTGAATTATGAAATTTAACAAATTTATCAACTAAAGTTATTATAATTGTATTCTGCAATTGGTATTGAAAAAATATAGTTCTGCTAATACAGTAAAACCTGTCTTTGTGCGGTAGATAGGGACCGCATAAAAGAACAATATTTAAGAATTCAATTAAATGATTCAAGAGCAAATTGGTAACGCTTCTTTTATGACAAACATAAATTGTAAATATACAAATATTTCCTATTTCACAAATTTCCAATGAAAACTTATGATGTGCTAACACCATCTACCATATATAATTACGACATAGCTTAAAATAAAATGAGTTAAGGTTTAGATACAATAGGTTACAATTTACGTTTGTTGGTTTGTTTATTGTCATGAAAGTGTTATCAACTGCGGTAATTAAAAAAAATTAATTGTTATGTAAATGCATCGTGCAGAGTATCTAATTGGAACGCACTAACGACTTATTGTTATCTCCAACCGCTATTTTCAACCGCTCATCTTTTTTCCATAAATACCAGCCTGCAAAGGCGTTCACCACGCAAAACGACAATGAACTTCTTGGCCTTAACAATCCTGCTAACAGCTCTGCTCTTCGCCCACGCCAATTCTTATTCGACACCTGGTAATATCAATGTTTTACTACTATTTTATTTTTGAGATTAATTTGTACTATTTGCAGAGAAATGTGGGGAACTTGAGGAGTATTTAGTATGCGGCAAGGAATGCGAGGACGTCTGTCAGGACACCGGCAGGGCGCCACTGTTCTGCACGGCCCGCTGCAAGAGGGGTTGTTTTTGCAAGTCCGGGTATCTGAAAGATCTTTCGACGGGTAAATGCGTTGAGCCCAAGGACTGTCCGCCCAGATAATCGTCGGATCTCGTGATCCAGGACGATGAACGTAAAATATACCTACTGACTGTAATAAACTTCTTCAAAAAAACGCAATCGTCTCGTATTATTTTCGCTTGACTTTTCCTTCACATTAACAGCATGATTTTTCTCGCGTTTCCGCCCGACAACTCTGCATGCAATTTATGTAATCAAATAACTACATTGAAGCAGAATCTTGCATGTTTTGTTATTTTAAATAAAAATAAAAAAAAATATATATATCACTATTTGTACATGTGATACATGTAAATATATATATTTTTTCATAACAATTGTCCTGAACTAAAATAATAATGTCGCATATATGAAGCGTGAAATGTAAAAAAAAATAATATGAATATTCAAATTATTTAAAAAAATTTCATTGTCAAAATAATATAAAAAAAAGAAAACGAATTTGTAAGTTTGTAACTGTTTTGTAAATAAAAGTTTAATTTTTCAAGTTTTTTTTTTACTTTAAGAAAAATAAAAATTGTAATTAAATTTCACATGCAGAAAAGCTTTGGTCAAAATTTGACAAATAAATTTGGTAAATATAAAAAATTGAAGAATGAAATTCAATAAAAATTAACACCAACATTTTATAAAATATTAACCATTTGTAAGTTATCATGTAAAGATATGATATCAAGATAGAAAAATATATGAAAGTAATGAATAATTTTGAAATTTAAAATCGATATGTCTAGATCGGTGTTTCCAAAACTGGTTGCAACCCAGCAGTTTTGTAAATTCAGTAGAATATACATTTTTTATGCAGTATATGAAATCCAAGCAATTCCAACGGCGTTGGCGATTGTAATGTTTTCTATCAATGTGCATATTTACAGCCTGCTCAAACGATTCTGTTAGTCGATTTTGAACCAATTCATCATAACAAGATGCGCGTTTTGGATTAACACGAGTAGCAGTAAATTATGTATGTAAATGTTTTTAAAATGTTTCCAAGTGTCATTTAATTATTTCTTTCTCATGACTTTCATAAATCTTTGACGTATTTTCTAAGTGCGATTTTTTTTATTCTATCCACCGCATAAAAATGTTTCTCTAATAATTCTGTAATGAAAATTTCGATTTTTTTTGTGTGCGCTTTTTTTATGCTATATATAAACAAGTTAGCTATAAACAGGTTTTACTGTACAAGATTTTGTATGTATATTTTTAAGATTTCAAAATTAAAATTATTAAGATATTTTGCAGCTTGTCCCTGGTCTAAATGTCAATTGTAGTTCAATTTAATTTTAACTGCTTGTTAATGTTTCTTTTTAAAAGTTTTTAATTAAATATAACCAGTTTTTCATCATTGAAAACAATATCTATATCATGTTTTATCAGTTAATTTTCTGTCTGTCAAACATACAAAGCAACAAAAAAGTTTGAAGCTTGAAACGAAATGCGAACAATCGCACTTGTTTTGGTTTCATTTAGATGGTCGGCTTTGATCATGGACCAATTCGATTCGGAGGTTTTTTTTTGGGAATCGTTGTCAAAGCTTTGTGCATGCAAATGTGTTCGTCTGGCAGATTGCAACGGCAGTCGAAGGTTGTCATTTAACTCGCGGTAATTTGCGCAAACCGCAGAACGTCGGCCACCGCCGGAAATTGCGAATCTCTCTCTCTGTGATTTTTGGAGGCAGGACACCGCACGATCAATACGTAATATGTAATTACGCCATCTATCAACGTCGATCAAACCACTTCCATTACAATTACTAGCGCAAGCGTTTATTGCCAACATCGAAAAATAAAATCAACATAAAAATAAGCCAATTTTTGGTGCAGTGCGAATTTAGTTTGAATTGCATCAAACAAGCGAACACGCTCCAGCGGCTACTCTATTTATTCCTGTTTAATTTCAATGCTAGAGTCCATTTCGAGGCGCTTACGGCGGAATTTCATATAAACATCATTTGCATTAGTTGGAATCATCTCTCTCAATATTTCAATCTCTCCCTCAATGTTTGTAATTTCATGAAATAAATGGAGCGAAAACGGACAAAAAAAACACGCATTTCATTTCATATATGTAGCAAAAAAAAAAACAACTCGCCATATCAAACAGATATTTGCTTGCATTGGAAAATAAAGTATATTACATTCAAAATCGATTTTCATTTAAAATAATATTCGTTTCATTTCATAAAGAATTCGCAATTAAACTTTATCATGCATTATAATAAATTATCAAATAATTTATTAAAGTAAAAATAATTATATCGCAACTGAAATTTCCTGTACATATGAAAAGGTGTTCGTGCGATTAAGTTTCAGTATGTAATAACCATTATGTTGAAGTTATTTACATATTTTGTCATAATTAGTATATCTTATGCATTCGCAGCTATACAATAATTTTATTTTTTTTATAACAATTTCACCATTATCCTAGCATGCCCTGAGAATTCGGAGTTTAAATGCGGAACGAAATGTACGAAAAGTTGCAACAATTTTCATGTGATGATGAGATGCGTTGCGTATGCCGAGAAGGATGTTTTTGGAAGGACGGTTACAAAATATTCTTTGCTAATTGGTTCAATTCGGTTCGTCCGATTCAAACTAAATGTTTGGTTTATTATATCTCAAACAAGAAGTAGTATAATTAACCAAAGTCTAAACTATCAATAGATTTTTGCCACCTTAACGCATGTTAATGCCGACAGCGAAGAAGCATGAAGAGGGAGTGGTGCTTTTTACAACTTGTTGGGAATTATATATTTTTCCTTGCAAGAAGTGCTCCAATGCATGGAAATAGTTGTAGTCAAATGGTGTAAGGCAGCGTTTTCGAAAACGTGAGGCGCGAACTAGAGTAAGGGGAGGCTTGAATATTAGTCACAGTTAGCAATTTTCCAAATGACAGCCAAAGATTTATCTATTTTGTGAAATGGTGGGGGAGAGGGAAGGCGTCAATTGATTAAATATTTTATAAGGGAGGCGTAGTAACATCAAGTTTAGTTTAAGGTGTGAGGGAGGAACTCGGACAAAAGTTCAGTTTCTTGCAGTTTGAGCAAAGTTATTCGTGCGACTTGTTATTGAGCATTGTCCTGCAAAAGGTTTGGCCTATCTTTATTCACCAATATTGGCTGCTTATTCCCAAGCTCCCTCGTTATTCTGTCTATCTGGTTACGGTAGACATCTGCCTTAATCGATTGACTGGGTCCCTGGGTAGCTGTAGTGGAAAATACCAGTGCTGGTCCACCAAAGAGACACTATAAGTTTCATTTGGTAAATATTTAGTTTCGCAGCGTATTACTGATAATTCACGCGTAGTTTGAGGCATATCACTATCCACCTTGCTGTCAGGTCATGGTTCGCTTTGAAGATTAAAATCGTCAGATCGAAACTTCTCAAATCATCGATGTAATGTGCGTTCATTAGCCACATCCATCCATATATTTTTAATGTTAAAATAAGTATAATGTATGAGTGTAATAAAAATTATAAATAAAGTAAACGCGATTAACATTGTATCTTTTCTCTAAATTTATGGTCCTTTGTTGCTAATTTATATTTCCTAAACGTATATAAAAATAAATTATCTTTCAAACGCTGTCGCTATAGATTATTTAACAGACCTCGCACGAGTGAACGAGCACAGTCTGACGAACGTCGAGTGTTGGACAACATGAAATTATTAACTGCAATTTTCTCGCTAATCTGCGTTTCATGTGCAATCGGTAAGCAGGTTTACGTTAAAAAACAAAATCGCAACATTTTTATAATTTTTCTTTTTATTTTCAGCGTGCCCCGAATTTTCGGAATATGTCTGCGGAACGAAATGTCCGAAATCGTGTGATAATTTGCATATAATGATAAAATGCATCAGTGGATGCGATTATGGATGTTTTTGCAAGGAAGGTTATGTTTTTGACAAAAATGGATCCGATAAATGCGTGCCCACAGAATCCTGCTATTCGTGTAATAATTTTATAACTTCGTAATTTTTTGCGCTGAACTATATTTTATTATTTCAGATTGTGACCGCGAGAAGCACGAAACTTACTACGATACGGTCTTATGCGAATGTTCCGATCCCAAAGACTTTAAAACCTGTGCCAAGTGCGTTCCCGGTTGTTTTTGTATCCATGGTTACAAACGTAACGACCAAGGTGTTTGTGTACAAGAAGAATAAGTTGCCATAACGATGTAACCGGTTTTTTGCTTACAATTAATTGTTAATAAATGATTTTGTATATAAACAAAATGGTAATTACTTTGTGAGTCATTTAATTTACAATATTATATTTTTATTAAGAGATTTATATCAATTATTATTGATATTGACATTTCTACCGCAAGGGGGGTATAAATTTAGTTGATTAGACACTAGATTTTAAATTAAAGAAGTGATATTATCATCACTTCTTAAATTTACTTTCAATTTTATTTATATTCTGACATTGTTTATTTAAAACAATGAAATTTATAAACTTCAATTTAATTGTGTTTCTATTGTTATTACTCATAATAACAAGTGAAAAAATGAATTCTTTAAATGAACCATACATTTTCTATTCACTTTTGCTGAATATTACTCAGAGAGTCGAACCGTAATTAATTTCGTTCCAGATTCAGTTTCGGATTGTCTAAAAATTTCGTCTTAGTTTCAGTTCGGTTCCCATTGAAATTAAAAATTAAATTCGAAAAACAAGCAAATAATTTGTTAAAGTTAAAATTTAAAATCGCTTCAAATATCAAATTTTGATTTAATTTTATTAAAAAAATCTCTTCTTACTTCTGTTTTCAATTATAATAGTTCAACACATGCACTTTGTAATGTTTCTTCGGTGATAATTACATTAATATCCTTTTTACTCACTTTCATTTGAGTTTGTTCTAATGTTAGTTACGCAAGACTTGTGCTTGCTATTTTTTCTTCAAATTTTCTCTTTTAAGTCGGTGTTTGTTTGAGACATTTTTGTTTTTGAAGTTCCTTATATTCGGCGTGACGAAAATGCTCAATAAGTCATTCGATGTTTGCTGTGTGGTTTCCGTTTATTAATAAATAAATTCTTATTATTATGGGATGTGATTTGTGATTTGGAGTAGGGTTTTATTTATATTTTAATTATCAGCGTTCTCACGGAATTTGGCTTTGATGGTTTTGTTTATTATGTATTTGTTGATTTGAAAAAAGAAGTCGGATTATTCAAAGAGACTTCATCGATGTCTCTTTTACATTGTTTGTTTATATACTCTATTAACAATAGACCGACCAACACAATGTTGAAAAATTATTTTTTCGAATGTCTATATAAATAAACGAAAACACTAGCACCGTCACACTACAATTAATATATTACTACAATTAATTTTATTATTAATTGCCACAAATATGTACATATATTATTATGTGGTTAGTGCGTAATTCTCAGACGTTTTTTAAACAATATTTATTATGAAAAAATGGCTAAACAAAACAGCAATTTTTATTTAAAAAAAACCGCCTATAAAAACGCTTTAAAATTATGAACCAACCCAATATTTATTGAAAAGTTCAAATATTATAGTTCAATAAATATTAAGACATTGTGAAAATATGAACATATGTTAATGTAAAAGTGTTAATGTATAAGTAAAAGTGAAATAAAAGTTAGAAACAAAGAAAATGCTTATAGATTTATGATCCATTGTTGCATGGTTATAGAAAAATATAAAAAAAAACTAGATAGATTATTTAACAAAGTTGGCAAATGTAAACGAGCATAGTCCGACGAATGTTGACTATTAGTCAACATGCAATTATTAACTGCGGTTTTCGCGCTAATCTGCGTTTCAAGTGTAACAGGTAAGTAAACTTATGTAAAAAACAAAAGCGCAACTTTTTTCTAATATATATATATCTATTTAATTTCAGCTTGCCCTGAATTTTCGGAATATGTCTGCGGAACGAAATGTCCGAAATCGTGTGATAATTTGCATATAATGATCAGGTGTGTCAGTGGATGCGATTATGGATGTTTCTGCAAGGAAGGTTATGTTTTTGAGAAAAAGGGATCCGATAAATGCGTACCCAAAGAATCCTGCTATTCGTGTAATAATTTCATCAATTCGTCAATTTTTAGCTATGAAACTATTTTTCTTTTAATTTTAAGATTGTGACCGTGAAAAGCACGAAACTTACTACGATACAGTCCTGTGCGAATGCTCCGATCAGAAAGACGTTAAAACATGCGCCAAGTGCGTTCCTGGTTGTTTCTGTATCCATGGTTACAAACGTAATGACCAAGGTGTTTGCATTCCACAAGAATAGGTTGTCATAACAAAGCATTTGTTTACAATAAATTGTTTATATCGAAATGTATTATTATTTATATATCATCTTCAATTATTAGATATTATTCCACCGTTCATTATATATATACATAATAAATTTAGTTTGACTAGACAATTTTCATTTAGATTTACTTAATATTGATATTTCAAGTAAGAAAATATTATTTACGAACTATTTAATTATTAATATTTACACAAATTGAATGATAACCAACTAACTATACTTTAGTTATTTCTATAAATACTTAGTGTTAGTAATAAATATTGAAAATTATTATTTTGAAATAATCTAACATCAAAAATATATGTAATTGTTGCCAAAATTAATTACAGAATATTTATATAAGTTTAAATTTATAAATAATAATATTTATTGCAATTAAACATTTTCATTCACAACAATAATTGGCTATGACATAATTATTAAATATTAATATTTATTTTATTGCAGGCATAAAAGACTCACAATAGACTACTAATTTAATAATATAATGAATTATAATTTAACAATTAATTTAATTTTTTAATGTATATTTGTATATAAATGGTTGTTAATATTATCGATTAATTAGAAAATAAATATAAATTTAATGTAGAAAATTTGAATGCTATAGATTCTTTGTGAGAAAATTGCGCAAAGAAAAGGAGAAATGAATATTTAATAACTAGCATCAAACAATAAATATTTATGCGGGAACCTTGGAGCTAATCAGGTATAACCGATCAGGGAATATTACAATATCGCGGCCGAAATTACAATTTTTAATGAACAAAAAGTGATAAGAACACTTATAGTCTTTTTTCTGTTGGGTTTTACTGGTAATTGCCATCAGGATGCGATCGGTGCTGTTACTCTTGTGCTTCGGGTTTATCCATGCCCAGAACGATGGACAAAGTAAGACAATTTTAACTTCTGTCCCAAAACATAATTTTTTTTTATTAATATACAAACTGAAAATTAATATATTTTTAATTATTTCTATCAGTATTAATTGTTAATAAAGAAATAAATTTAATAATGAACTTTTTCGTTTTAGCTGTTACTCCAACCGCTGTTACTGATCCTACGATACAAACTCCAACCACTACTGACTCAACTATAGCACCAAGTACTAGTAAGATTATAAAACAAACTCTCTTTCGTTGATATATAATCTCTTTCGAAGTTTGTTCCGTCAACGAGACTCTTTCTGTCGGAGGCTACGACTGTAGCACATGCCAAAATCCACGAAGTTCTTGCGCCTTCCAAACCGAAACCAAATGTTATTGCAAAGTTGGATTTATCCGTGATTCTTCTAAAAGATGCATCCGTCCTCAAGATTGTTCAAGCTTAAGTAAGTTATTCCGCAAACAAAATTAAAAAGTCCGTTTACATTTCTAAATTGTTTCTGATTTTCACATAAAAACAGTTTATTCAAGACTTCAAACTTTAATTGCATAATATATAAACATAAAATTGATTTATTAAAAAATATTATGCCTTATGCCTCAAATTGATTCTTTAAATTGAATCACATTAAATTTTATGTTTCAAATTGACAATTTTTCTAAACTTTCTTTACTGTATATCAGGGATTCCCATTTGTTTTTTCGGTTTGCGGCGCCCTATATATATTAGATTTTCTCCAAGTCAAAACATTGGTCTATGTTAGGACGAAATTTATGTTAATATATCAGAATTTTCGCAGCGCCCCTACAGTACAGCCGCGGCGCCACGTTAGGGAAGCCCTGCTGTATATAATAGTGATTAATCAAAATATTGATCATTCCAAAATTGAATAAATAACGCTTCTTTTATGACAATATCATATTTTTACATTTTAGACGCTTGCTCCTTGAACGAGACTTACAGCGACGCAGGATATTCGTGTCACAATTGTGATAATTACAAGACGGAAATCTGTAATCTGGATAGAAGAACCAGTTGCTACTGCAATCCTGGATTCGTGAGGAACGTCGGTGATAATCTATGCATCGGCATCGAAGATTGCGTAATCTACGAAGGTAAATCTTTTTTTTATTAATTGTTAGAACGAACAAATTATCGAATCAATTGTTTCAATTCCAGGGACAACTAATAAAAACAACATAAATCTATACTCTAATCTATATTTCTTTGATTAATGTTGTTTTCTGCAATTGCGTTGTTTATTATAAACATGTGAGAGAACAATGAGCAAATCGTGATTAACAAATTATTATTCTTTTTGTGGAAATATTCTAAATTTATTTCTAGGAACTTGCAAATCATACATGAACGTACAAATAAAATTCATTTACGATTTATTAGAATTTTAAAAATTAATAATATGCTTTTTTTAATTCAAAATGTATTAAGCATATGATAATATCCAATAGAATTACAAAATATTTTTGAAATAAGTTTTATAATTTGAATAAATAAATTATTAGCACGTTTTGTGTAAATCTGAATTGGATTAGAAGGTTGCAAGGTTGCCAAGTTTGTCGATGTTGCCCTACATTTTGTGCGGAAGTTTGCGTGCGAAACGTGGAAGTAAACTATACGAGAAGAAGGAAATATCGTGGTGGCAAAGTGTCGAGTCGTTAAAGTAATACGGTATAATTTGATCTTATAATGAGGGCGCTGCGAGGAAAAGGGTTTCCTAAGTAATTACATAGGGGTCGCGTCGACGAAATTGGTCGTTCGTTTTTACGACAACGGTCGCCCACTCGATTGTTTGGCACCGATCTTCTGACCTTCAACTGCCAAAAAAAGGATAACAGGATGTTGATGAGGACGTGCTGCAGATAGGCTCAGATTGCCAATCCTGCCTGCAATGCTGCGAAAAGTCCTTTACGTAAATCGTCCTGAAAATACGCGCTCAAGCTCGTCCTTCGAGGGGGGCAAATAGACAAAAAAAACACGCACGCACAGCACGGATCAGAACCCTCTTTAATAAATTTGCCTCGTTTTGCGGCCAAGGACGTTTTTAGAATCTATTCGTCTTTCCCCATTCTTTTTCCGCAAAAAATGTCTTAACAATTTATTGAATTTACATGTTCACTTTATTTAGTCCACGTTCATAACGCTCTTAAGGAATCTCATCAAAACATAAATCAAATTCACAGTTTACATCGTCCAGAAATTAAGTTTAATTTGCCCACAAATAAATATACCATTAAATTTTCAGATTTATAAAATAATACTTTTCTTATCTAAATGCAAAATGACATGGGAGAAAACTTAGTTTGGAAGAT
Source organism: Nicrophorus vespilloides (assembly GCF_001412225.1). Taxonomy (NCBI): domain Eukaryota; kingdom Metazoa; phylum Arthropoda; class Insecta; order Coleoptera; family Silphidae; genus Nicrophorus; species Nicrophorus vespilloides. Next base: position 30,586 of record NW_017096153.1, on the reverse strand, counting down.
TTTGTTCATAATTAAATTCGTATACAAACAATGCCTTCTTGAAGATATAACTTAAAAAAATTAAGAATCCACACGTCACAACTGTCAAATGTAAATTTAGATAACCTCAACTGAAATAATATAGCGATCAAACAAAATGACAACCTTTTGTTCTGTAATAAAATATGATGTTTTGCAAATGTCAAAATTCGCAAAAGTTAATATAACCCTATAGTAACAATTATATTGTTCATTCAAAAAAAGAAACTGTTATTATTTTTTGTTAAGGTACAAATTGCAGACCAAATTCAACGTACAGCGAAATAGGATACGATTGCATGACCTGTGATAATCGTCAGAACCATCACTGTCCGCTGAGCAGAGTAGCAAAATGCTACTGCAATCCGGGCTACATCCGAGTCTTCGGCTCCGAGAGATGCGTCAAATCCGAGGATTGCAACGTCTTGCAACAAAACGGTTGATAAACACAATTAAATGACTTTTTTTCTATGTTTATTTCCCTTGTTTAGTTTCTGACATGTGCAAGAATCGTTGGACGAGGAACTGCAGAGGATGCTTCAGAACGTGCACGTACAACAAAAGGAACAGGAATCATTGTCCTGAAGTTTGCAGGAGATGCGATTGTCCGAATGGTCAAGTCAGGGATACTGAAACTGGAAGATGCATTCATCGCGGTGAATGCAATACTAGTAGTTATTTCTTTCGTTTCTTTTAGATAAAAGAAAATACTAATTTACTAAATGATTATTTGTAACTTGATTTCAAAATACAAAAGTTGTTTTGTTGAATTTTAAACAGTTTTGATAACCAATAATTAAGTAAACAAAAATTAATTCATAAATAATAAAATTATTCATTTATTTATATATTCTACAAACTTTACATTTCTGTAGTTGCTCAATTATAGACGAGTTTAAAACTGCTCAAATTTAGTTGTTCTCTTTCATTTAATTTCGCATATAATGTCTAGATAAGGTGGAAAATAATAAAGTAAGATAAGAGGAAAACAACAAAGCTTCAGCGATTCATTTAATCCATTGCGCGACGTTGTTCTTATTTTTAAATTTAATACAATAAGACAATATATGATATCCATTGTCTAACAACCAACAATGAAAGCTGCGATTATCTTCTGTTTGCTATTGGTAGCACTGTGCTCCACCGGTAAGATTTCCGGTTTATATATTATTTTGATTGATTTAATCTTTTTTAGCCGAGCAGTGCGGTAAAAACGAGGTTTTCATTTCATGGGGTTCTGCGTGCTATTCGAATGAGCGCAGCTGCATACCTCCAATGCCCGTTAAGGGTGAATATTGTATTACAGTTTGTGCCCCAAAGTGTGTCTGTGCCACCGGGTATCTTAGACATTCCTCTGGAAATTGTGTGACATTTGAAAACTGTTAAGGAAGTTCTCAATAAATCGATCTGCAATTAATTATCAATATTTTTCCATAATTTTTACAGCCATGTCTCCGATCCGCTCATTATGCTCTATATTCTTATTGACTTTGGAAATGACCTATTTCTAGCAGAGTCGAACCGGATGCGAACCCTAAACAGAAAATCCAAATTAACCGGAAGTTTTATCGAAATTTTAATAACGGTTAATTTCGTTTAGAACGAAAAAATAGTATTTCGGTTCAAAATTTATTTAATTATTATCAAGTAATCAATCAGATCTTGAAATGTACCTTAAAAATAAAAAGAACTAGGAATGATCATAATTGCGCAAGAAACAAAGCTTTGCAAAAATATTTTTTCTATTTTATATGAAATCAAGAGTACAAAGGTATTTTGGTAAATAAACCGCAACGGAAACAAACAGAAATTTTTATAACGGAAACGAAACGAAACATTTATTTGGAACGTAACTGTAAACCGGAGCGAAATTAATTTCGGTTTGGCTCTCTTATTTCTAGTAGTTAACATTATTGATTTGAAACTGCACAAGATTAAAATTATTTCAGAAAAATTTTGAATTTCGATTATATATATATATATAATTTTTAGTTAATAGTGTTCAAAATGTAGTTACAAAAGTATTAATTATTTATCTATATTTTCATCTCGTTTATAATGAATACAGATTATTGAAAACAAACCAAGCTATTACGATTTATCTATCCATAATGCAAAGCAATGCAAGAGAGAACGACGTGGAAACAAATGGAAGAGGTATATGTCCAGGAGTGGATGCTTACAGACTGAATAAGAAGGAGAGGAATGCAACAATGTTCCACATATAAAAAGGGAGGAGCGGCAATATCGTCGTCAATTGTTTCTTAACAAATAACGATGAAATCTAGGATCATGTTCTGTCTGCTATTGGTAGCAATGTGCTCCGTCGGTAAGTTTACTATTTCCTTTTTTTATTATGTTTATTTATTTTATTCTATCATAGCGCAACGGTGCGGTAAAGACGAGGTTTTCATATCATGCGGTTCTGTGTGTTATCAGAATGAGCTCAGCTGCATACCACCGAAACCCATTGACGAAAAATCTTGTATTCATTTTTGTCTTGGAACATGTGTCTGTGCCCCTGGGTATTTTAGACATCATTCTGGACATTGTGTGACTAAAGCAAACTGTTAAGCCAATTCTTAAAAAATCGATCTGTAATTAATAGAAATCTCATAAAGATCTAATAGAAATCTTTAATTTTACATTACTAACTAAAAATCACTAAATTTCTTTGAAAAAATGAATTAACTTTTCTAGTTTGCTTCATTTAGTTTTTTATTTATTTTTTTATATATTCTAACAACACTACGCTGATTATGATAGCACTGTGCTCCATCATTATCCTGAAATTTGCAGGAGATTCTATTCAGATATACTAAAATCGCAGTTAATGTAAAACTAGTCCTTACATCTTTCATTTCTTTTGAATAAAATTAAATACTTATTTACGAAATGATCTAATTGTTTATTTTTTTTGTCGAATTTTAAAAAGTTTTGTTAGCAAATAATTAAGTTACTAAAAGAAATGTATATTCTAGAAAGTATATATGTCACTTAATTATAGACCTACTCAAATTTGGTTATATAATCTCTCTTTTAAAGTATAAATAAAGTGGAAAAGAAATAATAAGATAACCGAGAATAAACAAAGCTTTTCCTATTGTCAAATTGCATATAAAAAGGCCGAGCGACAATAATTGATATACATTACCTAACAAGCAACAATGAATCCGCAATCATCTTCTGTCTACTATTGGTAGCACTGTGTTCCCCCGGTAAGATTTCTGATTTTCCTTTTTTTGTTATAATAATTTGATTGTTTTTTTTTTCTTCACAGCGGAACAGTGCGGTAAAAACGAGGTTTTCAACTTGTGTGGTTCTGCATGCCACCCAAATGAGCGCAGCTGCATACTGCCAATTCTACTCGTGGATGTAAATTGTCTTGCCGTTTGCATTTCTATGTGTGTCTGTACACCCGGGTATCTTAGACATCCATCTGGATATTGTGTGACACAGGGAAATTGTTAAAGAAATTATCAATAAATCGATCTGTAATGCATCTATACTGTGAAGTTAAATAATATGTTTTACCTTTCCACTCCACATATCAATTTTTTTAAATTTTAATCATTCACAAGCTGCCAATTTTGGTAGTTTTTTGACAATTGACAAAAAAAACAGAAAAACAAAATAACAAGCGTGGAGTGGAACGATTTCTCATCGGAAATCTTCCTACAAATAAATATAAATTTAACTAAAAAAATAATTCAATAACAACCCAACTAAAAATTGATTTTGACAACACTATGTAACTTAAATAAAGATATTCACTCTAATGAACAAGAAAACCAACTTTTTGTTTCTAACGGGGAGGTCGAGGGTGTTGTGTCTCTTTAGTCTGTGGAGGATGTCACTGTTGTCTAGCAGGAATAACGCGAGACTGTTGGAATGGTTTTCATGTCTGTTCTGGTAACGGGCACTGAACTTGGGGATTTCACTCTTTACAGTGATCATATGGAGGTCATTGTGTATCGTGTCGTTCGTGACGTACCAGTGGGCTTGCACCAGGGTGCGTAGGCACTTGGACTCCATGATTTAAAATGCTTTTTTTTATTTTAGATAATTTTATGTAAAAGTTTTGTATTTTTTCCAATTTATTTAAAAAAAAAGTTCAATTAAATATATTTCGGAACTGCAATAATTAAATTTTGTTACCTGATTTTAATAATAATTGATTTCAGAAAAAGGAAAATGAGTATTTTATTACCAATTATTTATATAAACTAATTTATATACTAAAGTTTTGAAGTAAATAATACTAAAATATAGAAATAAAAAAAAAACTATACAAAATACATGAAGATCACTTTCTCCAACATCTATCAATTACTTGTAAAAATGTTAATCGAAGTGCAACAGTCATATTTTGAAGATGAAATAAGCTACTGCGGTTTATGTATCAATAATTCAACAATATAATACAGACGAGCGACAATATCGTCGTCACTTGTTCCCTGACAAATTACGATGAAATCTGGGTTCATCTTCTGTCTGATGTTGGTAGCATTGTGCACCTTTGGTAAGTTTTTTTTTAATTGTGTTCTTTTGTTTTTTTATTTTATTCTTGCGTAGCGCAACGGTGTGGTAGAAATGAGGTTTTTATTACATGCGGCTCTGCATGTTATCCGAATGAGCCCAGCTGTATACCACCGGAACCTGTTAAGGGTTTAACTTGTATTGCACTTTGCATTCGGACATGCGTCTGTGCCCCTGGGTATCGTAGGCATCCATCCGGATATTGTGTAGCAAAATGTTAATGAAATTCACGAAAATACATTATTTTGATGATTTAATTACAGTATTTTTGTATTTTCCTGAGTATTTTTTCCTTTATGTTCATGAGTTACATTTTCATAAAATTTTATCAATTTTACCTTACTCACTATAAAATAAATCACTAGTTTTCTGAAACAATTAAATTAAAATTATGTTTTAAAATTTCTTCTTAACTTTGCCACAGTAAATTAAAATGTGTTTTTTTTTCCAATTTTGAAACTGAAATATATATATCTTGTTTTTCAACTTGCTCTTAAAGTTAGAAATTATAACGATACGTGGAATTGAACACAGCTACTGCGGTTTATCATTCCATTATGTAACGATTTTCCTACACTTGATTATATATAAAAAGACTGAGCGACAATAGATCATGTCATGTCATGTCAACGATGAGAAAAGGCTGTTAAGTGCTGATAAAATAGACGCAACTATACGATTTAATGTGTAACCGTTCTTCGGAATATTCCACAAATTATTCTGAATAATCAGGTGCAAGTATCCGTTTGTATATTTGATGGATACGTGAAGTATGCTTTATAATAATTAAGAGGAAAGTGGTAGACCTAAATATATAAAAATACATATTAATTATACAATAGATGATAATAAAAACTATCGACAATAATTTATATATGTATTATTTCTTTTTCATCTTGCTCTTAAAGTTATAAATTATAACGATACGTGGAATTGAACAAAGCTAATGCGGTTTATCTTTCCATTATGTAACGATTTTCCTATATTTGATCACATATAAAAAAGCAGAGCGATAATAGATGATGTTCATTACCCGACAAACAACGATGAAATCAGCGATCATCTTTTGTCTGCTTTTGGTAGCCCTGTGCTCTACTGGTAATATTTCCGTTTCCGATTTTCGTTTTTTCCCCCATTTTAATTTTATTGTTTTATTCATTCGCAGCGCAACAGTGCGGAAGAAATGAGGTTTATATATCTTGCGGTTCTGCGTGTCGTCCGAACGAGTCCAAATGCGTACCACCAAGACCCATGGGACCCATAGGATGCGCCGCCGTTTGCGTTCAGATGTGTGCTTGTGCTCCTGGATATTTTAGACATCCGTCTGGAAATTGTGTGACCAAGACAAACTGTTAAAGAAATTCTCAATAAAACAATCTTTTATGCACTCTAACTTTGCAAATTACTTTTTCATAATTCTTAAAATAATGATTTATCCTTTTGTTTTAATAGTTTTATTTTCTAACATTCACAGATATACAATTCACTAAATGTTTATAATAATTTGCAATCAATATTATTATTTCATTACATTGTTTATTTTATCACAGCAAGAAGTATCAGCTACCCAATACAAATTTTACACCTTGAAACAATTAATATGAGAAAAAAAGCTGTTGTTTACTGTTTAATTATTTCTAAAACTTACATAAGATGTATTTATTTTTTATTAAAGCATGTACATGCATATATTTGAAAACAATAAAATGTAATACAAATGTAATACATGATCTTGGATGATAAACAAATTTCTCATAACCTTGAATATAAAAAAAAATTGTTTCTTCAAATAACCAATTCTAATTGGAAACGTAAAATGTTTGAAAAATAGCAAAAAGCAATACTAACTGAATAATTATGGTAAGTGGAAAGTAAATTATTTGGAAACAACACAAACATTTTAATTTTTATTTTAATACAATTGGTATTTTTAAGTCAATAACTTCTATAGATAATAGATGTTTGTTTTGGTAACGTGACCTTTAACCCGAACAATGATTGGATGTTGATATATTAATTGGCATCTCGTAATTTGATGCTATCATCGCGTTGGTTACCAGATTTGTTTATTTTCGTTCAAGTTTCCATCTCATCTCGTCGCTTGGGATTCCCAAATGACACGTGGAAATCAACAAGCAGCGCTAATACGATTCGTCCGTTACGTAACGCACATGCACGTATAAAAAGGTCGCGCGATAATCGATGTTATTTATGATCTAACAAGCAAACGATGAAATACGCGATCGTCTTCTGCCTGCTCCTGGTAGCTCTGTGCTACGCCTGTAAGTACTTTTTGACATTGAATGTTTTATATGTGGTTTTATTATTTTTTTTGCAGCTAAAGAGTGCGGCGAAAATGAGGTTTTTAACTCGTGCGGATCTACGTGCATTCCGAATGAGCCGAGCTGCAGACCGAGGCCCATTGCGGATGTACCATGTCCCGCTGTCTGCAGTCCGACGTGCGACTGTGCCTCCGGGTATCTTAGGCATCATTCTGGGAAATGCGTGACGAAGGAAAACTGTTAAGGAAATTCTAATAAATCTATGTGAAATGCACTTAAATGTGTTATTATATATTTTCTCAATTTTGCTTATAAATGTCTAATTCTCCTGTTTTGCATTCGATTTAATTATTTTATAACCATTTTGATAAATAATCATTAATTTATATATTTTTACCTATATTAAAAAAACTTAAAGTTGAGCAAAATTATTATCTTCTAAATATTTTCCTTTTAAGCATTAGATTTATTTATTTTCTTATTTGTCGTTACTATTTTGAGAAAATCTCATTAATTTTATTTATTAATTTACTAATTTTTACTAAAAAATGTAATTCAGCAAAACTTTCATAATTTTTCCAAAATTTATTTTTGCTGAATATCTTTCTGTTTTGCATTACATTTTCTTAGTTTTCATTACTATATTGATAGATAGATTAAATCAAAGACAAAAAGGAATCTTTATTTAATTACATTAATTTTAATTTATTAATTAAATTTTGGTAATTTTTTTTTATTTCTATTCTAAAATGAATTGTTTAAACCTGGAAACGACTTAAAGATTCGTAAAGAAATAAAAATAAGTTTTAAACATCTCTTAGTTAATATTTCAAATATTTTTACAAAGTACTTTTTACAAAAAAAAATAAAAAAATAAAATATTAAAATGCTATTTACTCAATGCTTGAGATGTTATCGACAATTTTCTATACGTATTTGTATGTGGAATGATGTTTGCATTCTTTCTGAGGTTTATTTCTTATCCGAAAATATGCGCATACAGTTGAGTTGTGTCTCATTTTATAACAGTCAGTGGTGATTTCAGGTTTACCTCGAATTTCAAGTAAAAACTCCTGTTTTTTTGTGGTGCAATGTGGGAAACTGATAACAATTCTTGTAGTTTTTTTCTCACATTTAGATTAAGAAAATTCTATTTTAATTTCTCTTTATTAGAGGTTTTGATACGTATAAATTAACAATAAACGTTAATGCGGTTCGTCTTGTATTTAATGATGTTCCAATAGAGCGCAAACATATAAAAAGACTGAGCAACAATCAACGTTATTTATTAACTATCTAAGAACGGTAATGATGAAATTCTCGATAGTCTTCTATTTTCTTTTGGTGGCTCTATGCTGCGTTGGTAAAAAAAATCCAGATTCTTTTTGATCTGTAATATTTGATTGTTACATTGTAATATATATTTTTTGTTTGCAGCCAATGAGTGCGGTAAAAATGAAGTTTTGTATTCATGCATTTCGCCCTGTTTTGTTGAGCCCACTTGTAAACCAGCTGGAATAATCATCAATGTTATAACATGTGGTGGCATTTGCTTTCCTGCCTGTATCTGCGCCCATGGGTTTCTTAGGAATGCATCGTGGATATGTGTGGCGAAGGAAAATTGTTGAGATATTTTTATTTAATAAATCGATTCATTTTTCATTAATTTTTCTTACAATGTCACAATTTTTAAGATGTTTTCTTTAATTTTAAATACATTCTCTTAGTTTTAAATACAAATCGATTTGAAATGTATTTAAGTGTATTATTCTAATCCGCCTGTTTTGCATTAGATTTAATTATTTTCTTATTTTTCATTACTTATTTTTACTTATATAATAAAGGAAATTAAATGAATAAAATAGAAAAAAGTTTTCTTTATTTAATTACATTGATATCTACTTAGATACATATTATGCGACAGGTCGGCGAAGGTCAAGTCGGCGATGGATACTCAAAAAGTATTTAAAATAATAAATAAAATTAGCCTGATTATTTATTAGTATTAATAGCAATAAATAACAATATATTATTATTGTATTTTCGTTGACATATTCATTATAAAACTTAATAATTAGAAATATTCTATAATAAAATGAGTTTATTAATTGTTATTATTTAATATTAATAACAACAAATTAATTTTAATTTATAATATTTCTTAATTTTAAGGTTTATATAAAAATGAAAACAAATACATTAATAATAGACTTAGATCTTATGTTATATTTTTTACCCAATAACTTGTATTAGTTTCTAAAAATATTTTTTTGAGTATCCATCGCCGACTTGACCGTTGTTGACTTGTCTGTCGCCGAGCTGCCGCGTACCCATATTTTAATTAACACATTTTTCTTGTAACTTTTTTATATTTATTTTGAAATGAATAGTTTTCAACCTGAATACGCTGTTGTGTATTATTATTATAATTGTTTAATATAGTGCATTAACGAACTAGAAACATCCACGGCGTCTCTTAGTCGCATTATTATATAAACATATATATCAGCATAATAGAACCTCCACCGTGATCCCGCTTCGATACACTTTAATATAAACAAAGGGGACCAAGCGCAAACATTCCCATCGATACTCCTATACCTTTACTCCGAATTCAAGTCCTTAGTATAAACAAATAATGATCATTACACTTACAATCGTAATCGATCATCTTTTTCATATAAACAAATGCATAGGATTTTGTCCCGGTCTAATAATAAACAAAACCACCAAGGTCGATTCCCGTAGGAACGCTTAATCATCAATATATACAAGCCCAACTCCCAATCACAACTTCCACCCCGTATTAATAAGAATTAACTTTGTAAGTAGAATAAATATTTAGAATCAGTCTCATTAAAACTTTCAAAGACTGATAGAGTTTTAGTAAAACGACCAAGTAACGAATAAAGTTATGTAAAACCAATTGAATTATTTAATTCCTACAACTGAGACTCCACAACGACAACACCAGACAATATTCCACTGTGTCCAGAATTATATCCCTGCGACACGATAACTTTTAAAGAAACATAATTTTTAAAGAAAGTACTAGTATTTAAATATGTCTTACTTAATGAAATTGAATTCAAAATTCTCATTCTGAGAGTCGCTTTTTTAAATATTTTTACAAAGTATTTGCATACAAGTTAAGTGCATTTTTTTTAGAAAAATTTAAAAAAATGTAAATATCAAGAATTTTGTCGATGCACGCTATTTATGAAATATTTGATATTTTATTGACAAGTTTCTATACAATACGTATAAATTAAAAATAAACGATAATGTGCTTCGTCGTATATATGAAATGCGCACGTATAAAAAGACTGAGCAACAATAAATGTTATTTAACCAAGAACTGGAGTGATGAAATCTTCAATCGTCTTCTGTTTGCTTTTAGTGGCTCTGTGCTGCGTCGGTAAGGTATCCTTTTTATTTATAATATTTTATTGCTAAATTCTGATAAACTTTTTGGCAGCCAAAGAGTGCGATAAAAATGAAGTTTTCAATCCTTGCGGATCTGCGTGCTTTCCTAATGAGCCCAGTTGCAAACCAGCAAAGCCCATCGAAGATTTAGAATGTGCTGCTGTTTGCGTTCCAATGTGTGTCTGTGCCGATGGGTTTCTTAGGAATTCATCAAATAAATGTGTGACGAAAGAAAACTGTTGAGAGAAAAATAATAAAATAATAAATCGATATGAAACTTACTTAAATATATAAATATTACTCGAAATTTCAGTTTTCTTAATTATTTTCTTCTATCTTCAACATAACATAAAGAGTTTGAAAATAAAAAAAGTCATTAATTTTACTTTTCATAGTTATCAAAAACATTGATTTATACCAAATTTGATGATTTTCTTATATATTCAAGAATCGCAATAATAGAAAACAACAATTTTCCATTTGTGCATTGCTAATATTTGCGTACTTTTTGCAAAAATTAATGTTATTATTAGCAAATTTTCTAACTCGATTCATTTAATATTTTACTTTTAAATTATGTTTGTCTGCAACGATACCTGGAAATGAACAATCAACGCTACGGATTATGCTGTATTTATTTACCGATGTTTCATATAAAAAGGCAGAGCAATCATCGATCGATGATATTTATTGTTCAACAAGCGACGATGAAATCTGCGATAATCTTTTGTCTGCTCTTTGTAGCTCTGCACTGCGTAGGTAAAACTTTTGTTAAATATATTAACTATATTATATTTATTTATTGTGATATCTTTTGCAGCCGAAGATTGCGGTGAACACGAGGTATTGAATACATGCGGTTCCATTTGTTTTCGCAATGAGACCAGCTGCGATCCAGTAAAGTTCAACTTAGTTTTGCATTGTATAAATATGTGCGTTCGGACATGCGAATGCGCCAATGGATATTTTAGACATAAATCTGGGTCCTGTGTCACGAAAGAAAATTGTTCAGACAATAATGAAATCTATAAAGTTAATTCTTAATAACTCGTCATTATTTTATATGGAAATGGCATCGTATTCTAAGCAATACAAATTTAACCTTACTTTATCTGTCTCAAATTATATAAATAATGTAAAAATTGTTTTCATAAGAAGTCTTTAGTTACGCATATTTTAATATAATTTCTCTTTAGTAATCTTGATTATTTACAAAGATTTGCCTATTTTTTGTAATAACTATAAAATATATTTCTATAAATTTTTCTTTTGTCTATCCTTGTAAACTTATTTTATATAAATAGACATATTTATACTTAACAAAATATAAATATTAATGATTATGATGTTTCATTTATCTTTTCTTTACAAATCGTATTTCTAAATGAAATATACTTAAAATATGTTAAAATGTAATCAAAATGAAACTAAATTCTTGCATTATCGCTTTATTTTTATTGTGGTTATTGAATTGTTCATTTAAATTATCCTTATTTTTAAGTAGAAATCAGGAAAAACGTGCCAAAACTGCTTTTGAAAATAAATATAAAAGTCCCGCAAATATTCCTTCCTTCACAACTGGGTAAGTATCCTAGCTACGAGTCGGTGACAAATTTCGAGAAAAATGTGGAAAATACTGATAACGGTTTGCGTCGTCATGCATCTAGCAAATGCAGGTAAATTTTATAACTTCTCATCGATTTTTCGACTGTTTGCATAACCGAACCCGATTTAGTTTCACTTAAAGTTAAAGGATTAATTTTGATGATTTGCATTTCATCAGAAGCAAATACATCAAGTTTCCACAGTTTATACATTATTGAAACGTATTTTTTTTTTAAATTATTATTTTTTCTTATACAATCATAAATGATTGTTTCAATTTTACTAGAAGAACTGAACACTTTAGGTGTCTATACTCACCTCATCTAAAGGTTTCAGTTCAGGGTTGATTCGTTGTCCATCCAAACTAAATGATTTTTAATATTTCATGTTAATCTTCGATGAATTTTGTGCTGCCGTTAATTTTTATGTGAACGCACAACTCAGTTCCAAAGTACATCAATCAACCGATCGGTAAGCATTTCTTTCGCATGTTGATGGTTTTATTTAATTATTTAATCATTTCAATACAGTTTGCAAACCGAATTCGAAATACGTCGGTTGCATAACACCGTGCGCCTTGAGCTGCGCAAATAGACACAAGAAGGTCAAGTGTCAGAAAATTTGTAAAGTGGCTGGATGCGCCTGTGAGGATGGTTTTCTCTTGGATGACAAAGGAAATTGTATTAAGGAGCATCAATGTCCTAAAGGTAAAAAAATGTTAAATTTTGTTACTAAAACAAAGATTATTAAAAATATAATCTTTAATTGAAAACATAATTGCAATAATTTTTAATTTGGTTTCAGTTTCGAAACCGATTGGTAAGTTATCAATTTATAATTAAATCTAGTTTCAGAAGAATTCAATTTGAAAATTTACGAATATAAATGTTTTCATTAATTTCTATGTGAACACAACTTGAAGCTGGAACATATGTTAATCAACCGATAGGTGAGAATATATTTTGCTGAGAATACTTTAATTTACTACTTTTTAATTGTAATTTGAATACAGTTTGTAAACCGGACGCAAAATACGTTGGCCACGTTTCTTCATGCGCCCCGAGCTGCGCCAACAGGCATAAAAAGACTTCGTGCGAAACCTTTTATCAAGTGAGTGGATGCGCTTGCAAAAGAGGTCTCATTTTGGACAACGATGGAAACTGCATTCGGAAGTACCAATGTCCCGCCCCAATAAGTGCGATTTTACCCCAATCTAATTCCGTAATCGTTACGTAATTTCGTGTGTGTGTTTCCTTTTCCAGAAACCAAATGCGAACCTAACGAGGAACTCAACAAATGCGCCAACGGATGCGCAATAGCGAACGAGTCCATTTGCGGTGTACTCATACCGTCTAGTAAACTAACTTTTGGCAGAATTTGTCCGAAGATTTGCAAATCGATTTGCGAATGCAAACGCGGTTTTGCTCGAAACAAGGAATACAAGTGCGTTCCGATTAAGCAGTGCTATCTTGTCAAACAATAATCTGTAGCATAGTTTCCATGGATATGGTGAAATATAGTTTCAATAAATAAATGAATAATCTAACCTCATCTCTTCTTGGACTTTGACATTTTGCTTGTCATATATCATACTCAAGCCGCTTTACGTTGAGTCAATTACGACTCTCATTAAAATTTTAGTTTTAATTTTTTCACAATTTTTACGCTAAATTTTTAAAATTTGACCAAAGATTGTAATTAGATGGTATTACTCATTTTATTAATAAATAATATTTTTATTATATTTGAATTTACAAAAATTTTGAATTAATTATTTTCTTTTTCATAATTATATATTGTATGTATGTGACATATATGTGACTTATGAAAATATTCAATCACAGTAAAACCTGTTTCTGTGCGGCAGATATGGACCGCATAAAAAAAGTTGCACAAAAAATAATCGAAATTTTTATATATAACAAATAACTTTGTATAATATATTACAGAAACCTTTTTTATGCGGTGCATAGGGACCGAAATACATGATATATTTTCGAAATACATGAGAAAGTGCATGTAAACAAAATAAATAAATTGCACATGGAAACATTTAAAAAACATTTAATTTCTCATTGTACATATGGAGAATCAAAATGCACATACATAATTCACTACTAATTGTGTTAATCTAAAACGCGCATCTTCTTGCGATGAATTGGTTCAAAATCGATTAATAGAATCGTTTGAGGCAAGAACGTTTCGCAAGCACACAAGAAGTTATGTACTTTATATGGGAATGAAGCCTTGAAAGAAAAGCAATGTCAAAATTGGTTTACCAAATTTTGTTCTGGTGATTTTTCACTGAAAAATGTGGATTGGCAATTAACAGTGTATTAAAAAAAAATTGGTTTGGCAAAAATGATGAATTTTCCTTCTTAATTATAATACGCAACCACTTAGATGCCAACACACTAGTACAGCGTTTTTTTTTATGAAGCTTATGGGCTTGTATTTAGTTTTTGCATTTTTATGGTTCTCATGATATTTCTAAATAGAAACCCATGTGCTTCTTAATGAAAACAGGTTTATTTTTAAATAATATTTAATTGGTTAATGAAAAGTTATTTTTATTTTAAATATTGCAACAGTAGAACAATGTGAAATTAAAAAAATATATTTTTATATGACAAATAATAGTTGAAAGAAGAGAATTATTTAGTAATTTTATATTGCAGGTTCTGAATCTGAATCTGTATCAAATAAAATTAATTATTTGGCTAATAGTCCAAATAAGAGGCTTATATCAGTAAAACCCCGTAGTGTATTCTGAGCAATGTAAATTTAACCTTATATTAACTGCAATTCTTTTCGAGAGTTTTAACGTTGCTTAAATACAATAAGTAATTCTAATGTAAGCTTACTTTGATAATATAAATATTGTTTGTTCATAGTTTTGTGACTGTTTTCAGTGCAACCAATTATCAGTTACGTAATTCTCAACTTATCATTTATCAAGACGACCCGAAAATGTCTTGTGACCTTACATTTTGTCACAATAACACAAATTTGAAATCCTCTGTGTTCTTTGATTTTCTACACATTTCTAATTTCTCTATTTTATATTATCATACTTGAAGAATTAAATAAAATTAACATAAGTTTTATGTTGTATCGAAATAGCACAATATATAAGTAATTAATTTTCCATAGTTATATTTTTTTTTTATTAATTAAGGTCTTTCAATTAATTTCTACTTATCTTTTGATCGAAAAATAATTACTTTTCTTTATTTCTTTTAACCTCTCAATTTAGCTTTAATTCACCACTTCTTTTTTATATTTTTATTAATTTTATACAAAAAAAATCTCTAATTATCTTACTTTAAATTTCTCATTTCTTAATAGATGCGTAAGATTGAATACAAGTTTGTAATGAAAACATAACTAAGGTAACCTTGGAATAAATGTGATTGTGCTAATAGTTTGCAATAATCGATTATGCGCAATTTGTACGTCGGAGATATAAAAAACGATCGTCTATCGACGAACGGAGAACAGTTTCACTGGCATCTTCAGTGGACAAGATGGGTAGACAAGTGATATTCGCGTTCGTCGTGATCGCGCTCTGCTTAGGCGTTGAAGGTAAGTGAGTTGTACATTTAAAGATATTTCTGAGGAACGACGATGCTATAGGTTACATAAGGTGTTTGCATAACACGACTGCGGAATGTCACGGGACACCGTGCGCCCGTTTGGAGGAGACCTGCGGCAAGGAAACAGTCCAGCCGAAATGCAGGGAAGGATGCGACATGACAAAAGTGGAATGTCTTTGCGGCTCCAACTATGCGAGGAACAGCACGGGCAGTTGCATCTTGAAAACAGACTGCAACTGAACATTCATGATGTACAAATTCTATGCCATTAACAATTCTAAAGGTGTGTATGGGCATCATTCATGTCAAGTTTATCTGAAAATAAAAACCATTCTTACCTTATTGAGGTTATGTCAATTTTTATTTAATATTTGTATACTATACAACATTGAGTATACCAATATATAATATAGGCAGTGGCAGATTTAGGATTATTGGGGCCCCTCGACAAATTATTTTTGGGGCCCCCAAAAAAATACTAAAAACAATCATCTATTTCAAATACTATAAGAAAATATCTTTGTTCGGGGCTCCTCAAGGCTTCAGTCCCTAGAAAGGTGCAGCATTGCCTTTATGAATAATCCGTCACTCAGTATCATAGTTATTTATTCATATACATCAATAAGATAATTTATGGATATATTTTATTGATCAAGGCTAATGACCATAGATGTCTATGGCTATTCATAGAAATGAAGACATTCAGATCTATTATTATGGTTTAACAATGTTATAAATTTATTATTAAAAACAACGTTGGTTAAATTGTGTCATAAAAGAAATGTTTAGATTTTGAATTTTATTCTATTGAGGTTATATCAGTATTAATTTAACACTTCTATGATGTTAAAATTGAAATTTATTGATGTCCGGAAAGTTCGTGCCTATTTTGTTAAGAATCATTGGCGTTGCCTAAATATACTTTTTTTTCCGGCCATCTATCTTATATAACATAATGAACTGGACTAGTAAAAACAAAAAAAAAAGAAGCCAAGGGATTGTCCAGTAACCAACCTTAACATAATCACTTTTAAGGCAAAATTTCATTAACAGAAAAATTTAATGTTTAGTATATAATATGGATATATACAAATGTATGTGTTGATATACAAAAATTTGTTTTTTTTATTGTGAAAAATGGACACAAACTCTCTGGACAAAAATTTACATTAAATATACATTTCTATGATTATAGAATTTAATTGGAGTAAAACCAATCGAAAAATGCTTCTTCCATTATTAAGAAAATTCGGGATTATACAGGTTTCATCATTAAATAGCTTTATTTAAGAGTTTACTTCTGAAAACAAAAATATATGGAAAAATTAAACTGAATATAATCAAACTTTACTAATTTTGGTTTATATATAATACATTATTAATTATTCTATATTTATAGGAACAAATTCAAGAATAACGAAGATATTCATAAAGGAGGAGCTGCAAACTAATATTTTGAAACTAATAATAAAATGTAATCATTCAATTTAAAATAATACTGATTTGTTTAGTATTTATTTTTAATAAATTAAATGATGTAAGAAGTTAGTTTAGATGAGAATATATCTAACCTCTACTCACTTATCGCCAATTTCTACTAGCCTCTATTGATTTACACTATTTTTACTAACATTTTTTATTATTGGCAAAGTTTCATTTTTTTCAAAAGAATATAATTTATGTAATATTTTGATTATCATATGAATAAAATGGATACATTCAACATGAATATGTAATTTTTTTGAGTAGAATTATCGACATTAAAATGTAAATGCATTTATTCTTCTTCAATTCATACGCATCTGGTAGGCTTTTACAATTGTCTCATTTTTTTGTACTTTTATCAGAGTTGCCACCATATAATAACCACATTTTTATTTCGAATAATCTGTTTTATTGCTAACTTGTTTCAAGCAGCAAAGAACAATGAATGTTATCGCGAGACTTTTTTTCAGCAAAATATGTTTACTATAAATGGAGACGGGAACGTTTCAATTCTATATCGAGTTCAAAATTATTCGACTTACAAACAAAATGAAACTTCTCGTCGTTTTTGCTTGCTTCCTCCTGATGGTGGCCACTTCAACATCTTTTGGTAATATTATTTTTGAAACATTTTTCATGTTTTCTTATTGTAATATGTTTCGGGAAATATGTGCTGAATGCGCATAACTTTACTATGATTGTGATTGTCTTGAAATATTTTCAAAATGTGAATGTAAACTGAATATTTACGTATATTTCGAAGTATGTGGACCAAACTCGCATTATACTACTTGCGTCTTAAGATGTCCTAGGACCTGCTTTTGGACCGAATGCGCTGAGGAGTGCATAGGTGAAGGATGTGAGTGCGACGATGGATATGTACAAGACAAAGATGGGAATTGCATAACCATAGACGATTGTTCAAGTAAAAAAATAAAAAAAAAATTGAAGTTCTGTTTTCAACGCTTCCATTTTCTTTTCTTTTAGAACCTGGACGTGCGTGTGGAACCAACGAATACTACCAATCCTGCGGAAGCGGATGTTCATCTCCCCGCTATATTTGTGGAGAACCTATCGGAGATCCGGCGACTTGGCCCAAATATTGTCCTACAGTTTGCGTACCGCGTTGTTATTGCAAAGATGGTTATTTGAGAAACTCCAAAGACAAATGCGTTTTACCAGAAGTTTGCGAATAATTGAGCCGAAAACATCCGAACTATTTTGATTATATCTTTAAAAAAATAATGATTCGTAAAATATAATAATTTCATTGAAAATTGCAACAAATTTTAGTTTATTTACATTGAAATGTAATTACAAATTACACCTTTGTTCTTCTAATTATTTCAGCTGCAAAAAGCAAAATCGGATGATTTCAGAATTTATCCTTCATAATGCAGAGAGATTTTCATATCTGAAAGATTTTGAATAATTGACCTGAATAAACTATGAATTAATTGCAATAACTATATTTATTTGATTTGTACCTTTCAAAAATAATAGTTACCAAAATTCTGATTGCTCTCAGTTGTTTGTTTTATTAAGATTATGCTGTTAATTCATTTTGTGGAAATTATTTAAACATATTTAAATTTATTGTAAAATTGATTTACGTGTTACCAATAATATTATTTTTCTTAATAATTAAACCAATGGTATACTTTTTGTTAACTTCAAGAATAAACGTCATAAATGAAACGTTAGGTATTATAGAAGTTATGTTAATTGTCATTTGACAGTCTTTAAAATAACTATTATATTTAGCTGATAATTTGTTAAAGTATTTGCTATGAACAAGCCTCCAAGGCAAAACGCACGCAGTAACAAGCATTTTTGAAATACAGATCTTAGTAACCTAGGCACTAAAGTGAATATGTATGTTTTGGATCAAAAGGTGTTTGTAGTGAAGACGGATACATTTCCTTTAAAATTGGATTTTTATTTTGAACTGGCGATAGAGTACTATCATGTAGGGAAAGTGAGACATTGTAGATGTGGAGGTTGAAGATTTGGTTGTTTTTTTTAATGAGGGGTTGGTGGAGTATTTGGTGTTGAGAGTCTGGAGTATTTGGATGTCAAAGTAGGAGGCTACTTTGATTTCATGGATTAAGAAATCCCATAAGGAGATTGACAGAGTTGAGATTATTTGACGTGGTTATTTTACTACACGCTTTTATCCTTGTCGGCGCCGAACTAAACCATTCATGTTTTGATTTAATGAATGTGAACTTAATTATCAGTAAAATCATTGAAATGTTGTGATTATAGGGTTTGAGATGATCCAAATGAAGTCTACAATTACTGCGGAAACGGATGCGGAATTCGCGTAGGTCGCATTTACAAAGTTTCCTTTCACGATCCGTTGAAGGCTGCAGACATTCTGCAGACGCATAGACTTATTACAATATTTATAAGTTCATAAAATCTAGGAAATGATTAGATTTTATAATTTTAAATATAATAAAAAAATAGTACTTATTCTTTATTTTATTTATAAAAGCAAATTCAAGAGTAACGAAGATTACAGAAAGCAGGAGCTGAAAATTAAAGTTTCCATAGTAATAAACCAACCAGCTATTAACCTAATCTAAGTACATAACTTTTTTTTATCATTAGATAATAATCGTTTTTTCTTTTTTTCTAAAAAAATGGAAATACTGCACATAAATATGATTTTTTCACATTTTGTATGAAAATTTTTCAACATTAATATGTAAATGCATTTTCATTTGTTTTTGCTATTGTCTTTCTTTTTTGTACTTTTATTACAGCCGCATCGCCAAGATAATGTCCGCCTTATTTATTTCAAGTAATCCGTTTATTGCTGCCTTTTGTTTCAAGCCTGAAAGAACAATTAATATTATCGCGAGACTTTTTTTAGCCAAAATTTGTTTACTATAAATGTCGGAAACGTTCCTGTAGAATTGGAATTTATTCGAGATACATACAAAATGAAACTTCTCATCGTTTTTGCTTGCATCCTGTTGATGGTGGGCAGTTCAACATCTTTTGGTAATACTATTTTTTTTTAACATTTTTTATGTTTTCTTTTATAACTGTTGTTTCAATTATAACTTAGGAAATTCAAATAAAAAGTATAAGTTTTTTTTGTCAAAATTACATCTATTTCACTGTACTTTTAAGTCAACTATTGAAAAAAATGTGTCATAAAAGAAGCATTATTATTTTGGTAAACCGCCATTTTTTATATCATAGAGGTTATGTATATTTTCATTTGACAATAATGTAAATAATCTATTTTATGTATAACTAATTCGTTATAGCTTTACAGTGATTGTGTTTTTTCAAAATATGAATCTAAACAGAATATTTACCTATTTTCGAAGTATGTGGACCAAACTCGCATTATACTACGTGCGTCTTAAGATGTCCTAAGACTTGCTTTTGGAACGATTGCGTTGATGAGTGCATAGGTGAAGGATGTGAATGCGACGAAGGATATGTACAAGACAGAAATGGGAATTGCATAAACAAAGACGATTGTTTAGGTAAAAAAAAAATATTTTCTTAAGTTCTGTTTACAAAAGTTTGTATTATATTTTCTTTCAGTACTTAGAGAACTATGCGGACTTAATGAATTATTCACTTCCTGCGGAAGCGGATGTTCATCTCCCCGCTATATCTGTGGCGAACCTGTCGGAGATCCGTCGACTTGGCCCAAATATTGTCCTGCAGTTTGCGTACCACGTTGTTATTGTAAAGATGGATATTTGAGAAACTCCAAAGGCAAATGCGTTTTACCCGAAGTTTGCGAATAATTGGGCCAAAAACATCCGAAGATACAATCAAAATATTATATCTTTAAAGAAATAATAATGCTACGTAAAATATAACAATTTCACTGAAAATTATAGCAAATTTTAGTTTATTTACATTGCATCAAATTGAAATTACTCTTTTTTCACACTATTTCATCTGCAAAAGACACATAAACATATCGAATCAATTGACTGTAACTTTACATTGATTGCATTTGATTTATTATAAAAAATATTAATGACAACTAAATTATTTATATTTCTTTCAAAGAATGTGGACCTAATTCGCATTACACTCCGTGCGTCTCGAATTGTCCTATGACCTGCTTCAGTTTATACGCGCATAACTTCTGCGACGAAGAATGTCTCAGCGATGGATGTGCTTGCGACAATGGATATGTACTCGATGTAGATGGGAATTGCGTAACGAAAGACGATTGTTTAGGTAAAAAAGAGCTTAAACAGCTCTTTACAGATTATATTTATGAATGCGTGTATTTCAGAAACTGAACGTGTGTGCGGACCTAATGCAATCTTCATTTCTTGTGGAAGCGGTTGCTATTATCCACCCGTCATTTGTGGCAAATCTACCGGAGAAGAAGTAGAACCATCAACTGAGCCCAGGATATGTCCTGATGTTTGCGTACCACGTTGTTATTGCAATAGTGGTTTTTGGAAAAATTCCAAAGGCGAATGCGTCTTACCCGAAGTTTGCGAATAATAATGCCGAAGAAATCCGAATTAGATTGATTATTATTATAAACAATATAAAACAATACCAAAACCTATGATTTCATAAGTTTATTAATAAACATATTTTTTTAATAATTAAATGTGTTCTTGTTTATTTAAAAAATAAATGTCATAAATAAAGCGTTACCATTTTTATTTTCTGTCAGTTCTGTATTATTGAAGTTCTGTTGTATTTTATGTGTAGAAGCTATTTCAAGAGTAACGAATTTATAAAAAAAGGAGCTGAAGACTAAAGCTATTAAGCTAATAATAAAATTAATAATTTAGTTTAAAATAATATTAATTTTTTTGAATAAATTAAATGATGTTAAAATTAATAGTTAAGTTAGGTTATTTCGCCCAACCTAACTTAACCTAGTCTCTATTCATCTAAACCAGTGTCTGCCAAACTTTTTACCACATGACGCATTGAGTGAGGATAATTTGTTTCGCGGCACACCAAATAAAAATGTTAGGAAAATTAAATCAAAGAAAATTATTTATAAATCTTTTGCTGCATACTTGGAATCTGTCGCGGCACACAGTTTGGTCAGATACTGATCTAGACTAACCAATATTTGACATAACCTCTATTTATATAATCTAACGTATGCGTATAAATCAGCTAACTTCAACTTAAGTCTCGCAAAACTCTACCAACCAACTACTAAAATAACTTAATATAAAAAAATATCATTAATATTATCCAAATATGTAAGTTTGTCCATTTCGTGGGGAAAATTTTCAACATTAAAATGTAAATGCATTTTAAAGTCTTTGTGCTATTGTTTATTTTTGTACTTATATTATAGCCGCTTCCCCAAGATAATGGCCGCCTTATTAATTTCGACGGATTATCGTTTCATTGGCGACTTTAGTTTCAAGCCTCAAAGAACACTAAATCTTATCGCAAGAAATTATTTACTATAAATGGAAGCGGGAACGTTTCAATTTTATATCACGTTCAAATTTCTTCGAGTTACAAAATGAAACTTCTCGTCGTTTTCGCTTGCTTCCACCTGATGGTGTACACTTCAAAATCTCTTGGTAGTACATATTATTTAACATTTTTCATGTTTCGGGGAATATAATTAATAAATTCAAATAAAGAGTATGTATTTTTAGTCAAAATCACAACCATTTCACAGAGAAGTATTGAAAAATTGGTGTCATCAAAGAAGCATTATTATTTGAATGCGTCTTACTCGAAGTTTGCGAATAATCATGCCGAAAAAATCCGAATTATATTAATTATACCTTTAAATAAAAATAATGCTATGTAAAATTTAGAGTTTCAGTGAAAATTACCACTAGTATATTATTTGCGCAGAAAAAAAAATGAAATTCCACATTCCTCGTTCAGATGATTTCAGTTGCTAAAGATTTACGAATATATCAAATTGAAAACTATTACATAATCAAAATAATGGAGTATTTCTAGTTGACTTCAAGAACAGATATCATAAAAAATGTGTTACTGTGTTAATTTGTCGCCATTTTAATTGAAAGTCATATGACAATTTTAGTTAACCAATCAATTAATTGCAGTTTTACAATGTTTTAACTTGGTTTGAAATCTTATAAAAAATATTAATGTTATTTTATGTTTTTTTTTTTGTTGAAGATTGTGGTCCAAACTCTCATTACACTCCATGCATCTCGAACTGTCCTTTGACCTGCGACAACAAGGATTTGGGAATCGTCTGCAGTCAAGAGTGTCGCAGAGACGGATGCGCATGTGACGAAGGATTCTTGCTCGACAAAGAAGGAAATTGTATCATAAATTACAAATGTCCACGTAAGAAATATTTTTATTATTCAATTATTTAAAGTTTGAAAATACGCCCTTTTCTTGCAGCGTGCGGACCCAATGAGTATTACGAATTATGCGGAAGCGGATGCGGATATCCGCTCAGTGTTTGTGGAAAATACATTGAAGACCCGGAAGATTTTAGGATTTGTCCTGCGTACTGCAGATCGGTCTGCCTTTGCAAATCCGGTTATTTAAGAAACACCCAGCAGAAGTGTGTTAAACCTCAACATTGTCAATAATTGTCCTGAATAAATTATGAATTAATTGCAATAACTTCATTCATATGATGTGTACCTTTGTTGTCTGTTTAATTGTAATTATTTATGTTGTCATTTAACAATATGAAAAGAAAATATATATTTAAGTTTTTGTGGAAATTACGTAAACACATTCTAATTTACGATACAATTATTGAATTTTATATTACATTTTTCTATATAACATCCTTGAGATTTAAAAATTAGAAAAACGTTTTTATTGTTAAAATTAATATTTATATTATATTATTTTGAATATTTCCAATGGGAAACTATTCTGCTAAATTTATAAAAAAAAAATAAACTATTCATGTTTTATTTTTAATAATGTGCACTTGACTGTCATTGAATGAAAATCTTCTAATATTGTTTTCGTATATTCCTAGCAGAGTCCCGGGAACCGAAAACTGTAAACGAAATTACCTGGAATTTTTAACTGAACCGTAACTGTAACCGGAACGAAAAATTGCTGAATTGAATAACTGAAACCGGAACGAAATTTTATTTATGGTTAATTTCAGTTCATTTTTTTTTTCATTAAATTAATTCATAATAGCTTTCTTTCATGTATGTATGCATGTAAACACAAGTCTTGCGCATCTAACATTAGAACAAACTCAAATGAAAGTGACTAAAAAACGATATTACTGTAAACATGACTGAAGAAACATTTCAAAGTGCATGTGTTGAACTAGTGACTATTTTTTTTATTTCTATGTATTTTCAATTTTATAATTGAAAACAATAGTGAGAATCGAATGTGCTAAATAAAATTAAATCAAAATTTGATATTACAGAAGTTATAATTGAATTACAGAAGCCTCATTAATTTAGCACATCGTAATTATAAAATAAATATTACCGATTATATTAAATGTTAGTTATTGTTTATATAAAATCACTTTAATCATTTTAAAATAATGGGTCGAAAAAATGTTTTACAATTTTAGGGCAGCTGCGAATATATTTTAGGATTTTAAGAGGGCCGTGACTACCAAAAGGTTAAGAACCACTGATCTAAACTAAGTAATATTTGACATAACCTATATTCACATAATCTAACTTCTACCCTTCTAATCTAACCCCTAACCCAACCAACTATTAACTTAATTTAACTAAATTAACATTTTTTATCATTGGATCTCTATTTTTTTTTTTCAAAAGAACAAAATTTTTGGAATCTATTGATTATCATACGAATAAAATGGAAACATTGAACATAAATATGAACGTTTTTTACTCTTTTTTTCCAAGAGAATTTTCGCAATTAAAATGTAAATATACTTTAAAGCTTCCGCAATTCATATGTATCTGGTAGGCTTTGTGCTATTGTCTTTTTTTATACTTTTATCGCAGTCTCCTCAAGATAATGTCCGCATTATTTATTTTGTGTATCCGTTTTATTGCCGCCTTTTGTTTCAAGCTTCAAAGAACAATGAATCTTATCGCGAGACGTTTTTTTTCAGCCAAAATTTGTTAACTATAAATGAAGACGGGAACGTTTCAATTCTATATCGAGTTCAAATTTCATCCAGCTCAAACAAAATGAAAGTTCTCGTCGTCTTCGCTTGCTTCCTGTTGATGGTGGCCACTTCAACATCTCATAGTAATATATATTATTTAACATTTAAAATTTCTCATATTTTCATTTTGTATTATATTTTGGGAAATATGTGCAAATTAGAAAGTATACATTTTTAATAAAGAAAATGACAATTGTTTCTTCAGTTTTTAAACTCAAGCTTGGATTGCATTTTATGTTATAAAAAAATATTAATGTAAACTAAATAATTTATATTTATTTCGAAGAATGTGGACCTAACTCGCACTACACCCCGTGTATCTCGAACTGTCCTTTGTCCTGCGCCAACAAGGATTTGGGTATTCTCTGCACCCAGGAGTGTCGCAGAGACGGATGCGCCTGTGACGAAGGATTCTTGCTTGACAAAGAAGGAAATTGTATCAGAGATTACGAATGTCCACGTAAGAATTAACATATTTTTTTTAATTAATTAAATGCAGACACACCTGTTTCTTGCAGGGTTTGAGTGTGGACTCAATGAGTACTACGAATTCTGTGGAAGCGGATGCGGATATCCGCTCAGTGTTTGTGGAAAATACATTGAAGACCCGGAAGATTTTAAGATTTGTCCTGCATACTGCAGAGCGGTCTGTCTTTGCAAACCCGGCTATCAGAGAAACACCGAGCAGCAATGCGTCAAGCCGGAACATTGTCAATAATTGTCCTGAATAAATTATGAATAAATTGCAATTTATTTGAATAGTACCTTTAAAAAATAATTGTTTCTAAAATTGTTGTCTGTTTTATTGCGGCTATTATGTTGTCATTTTATAGTAATGTAAAGAAAAATACGAAATAAAAATTATTGAAACATATTGTAATTTACCTTGAAATTAGTGAATTTTGTATTATAATTTTTTAAATTTAATAAATAATAAAATTATTTTTGTTAACTATAGAAATAGTGTAATTCTTGCTGACTTCAAGCATAAATGTCATCAAAGAAGCGTTACAATTAGAAGAAGAGTTATGTTAATTGTCATTTGACAGTCGTATAAATAAACTATTATTTTAAACTGACAATTGGTCGACAATAAGTATGACTTCTACGTATAATGTTTTGTTTTTAAACATGTGCACTTTACTGTTATTATATAAAAAGT
The DNA here is from genome assembly GCF_001412225.1 of Nicrophorus vespilloides. Classification (NCBI taxonomy): domain Eukaryota; kingdom Metazoa; phylum Arthropoda; class Insecta; order Coleoptera; family Silphidae; genus Nicrophorus; species Nicrophorus vespilloides. The sequence continues at coordinate 4,369 of NW_017096153.1, read as the reverse complement.
TTTAAATTTTCTTTTCTAGATTTATATGGTTTTTCATAAACTTTTCTCAAAAAAGGTTTTACCATTTTTTTCATCCTGCAAAAATTATGGGCTGTCATGTAGTAACACATCACTCAATTAGTTCGTAGGATGTCATGTAGATGGCGCCTCTATCGAAAAATCCATATGATTTTTAGGAAGTACCAACCTTCACACGATGACCTTCAAATAACGCCCTTTCATGGCAATTTAACGTTTAGTTCACAAGTTAATGTGGTTTTAGTGACGCTACTTTTGTAATTTTCAAAACAATTGAAAGATATGAATTTCTTGTGTTGATAAGTTTTATATGTGTCGGTCGAGACAAATGGTAGAGAAGTGGTTTGCTGATTTTAAACGCGGTCGTACAGAAACAAATGGTGCTGTTAAACTAATTGAGTGAGGTATTATATGGGCTGCGATTCTACTAGTCCTTTTCTCTATGCATCTGCTGGTATCCTTAAGACTGCCTTTGTGTCCTTTGACATCCACCCATGTCTATATGGTGAATCTCACTCACGTGACTGTTCATTCATGATGATCGACGGCCTTATTACTGCTACCACTAAAGTAGCTCACAAAGACGTGGCATGGCTGGGATATGAACCCATACTCATAATATGTGAGAGTTGCGACTCTAACCATCCGGTTATTTTAAACCAAAATTAAAAAATGATAAAGGTGGAATGGATTGTCGGTTCTTGGTGGGACATATTAAGAAAGTCGCGAGACTCTAGACTAAGGCTTTCCCACACTGGTGAAATTTTATTGTTAAGGGGGAAATTCCAAAATAGACTCATCCACTCCTCAGGGTAAAATAATAAAAAAATAACAATATTTAATTGTCTATATTAAATGTTTTATTTTTTTTTATTAATGAATAAGCAATAGTTCTCAATGAAAATAATAATGGAATATATAAGTATTTCTATTAATTTAATTGCAGAATGGGCGGAAACACCTAGGTAGATAGCCCTTTGGCCAAATTATTAATTATTTTTATTAATTTATATTATTTTGTTCATACTATCATTTATATTTATTTTGGATTTATTTTTTTGTATTAATTATTATTATCATAATTGGAGTAAGAACAATTAAAAAATGATTTTTTGATTATTAGACAAAACACATATATAAACTTTTAATGAGTTTAGTTATACACAACTAAACTAAATTTAATCTAACTTAAAGCAAACTAATCTAACGGTCTATACATTGATAAATAGGAATTTTCTAGGGTTCGAAAATAAATTGCTTTATTTAAGAGTTTATTTTTGAAATTAAAAAATCTTTGGATAAATTAAACTGAATATAATTAAACTTTACTAATTTAAGTTTATATATAATATTAAATATATTTTTTTTTTCAAAAGAGAACAAAATTAATGAAATCATGTGATATCATATGAATGAAATGAAAATATTGAACATAAATATGTTTTCGACATTTAAATTTAAATGCATTTTAAAGGTTCCACAATTCTGGCTTTACTCTATTGTCTTTTTTTTGTACTTTTTTCACAGCCATTTCCCCAAGATAATGTCCACATTTTTTATTTCGAGTAATCCATTTTATTGCTGACATGCATCAAAAAGAACAATGAATCTTATCGCAAGACTTTTTTTCAGCCAAAATTTGTCTACTATAAATAAAGACGGGAACGTTTCAAGTCTATATCGAATTCAAATTTCTTCGAGTTACAAACAAAATGAAACTTCTCGTCGTTTTCGCTTGCTCCCTCCTGATGGTGGCCACTTCAACATCTTTTGGTAATACATAATATTAAACATTTTTCATTTATTTTTTATTTTTGTAATATATTGTTTTAATTATACCTTAAAAAATTCACATAAAAAATATACATTTTTTAACAATGAAATTCACAAATGTTTCAATGTTTTAGTGAGGTTATGTTAGTTGTTATTGAACGATTATGTATTGTTTCTTCAATTTGTGATAGCATTAGGATAAAATGTGCATATATTATTTAAGTGTTCTTAAAAGAAACGGAATAATTTTCGTTAGCCACCATTCTTATACCGTTGAGGTTATATGAATTTTCAAAACTAAGTATTTTTTTTAAAGTGCTGTTTGCTTCCAACTCTTACATTTTATTTTTTTTCAGAACTAGGACATGCGTGCGGACCTAACGAATATTTCATTGAATGCGGAAGCGGATGTGCACCTCCCCTCATTATTTGTGGCAAAATTATCGAACCATACACTCCGCCCAAATATTGTCCTACAGTTTGCAGACGAACTTGTGTTTGCAAAAATGGTTATTTGAGAAACTCCAAGGGCGAATGTGTTTTACCCGAAGTTTGCGAATAATTCTAACGAATAAATCCGAACTATTATGATTATACCTTGAAAAACAATATTTCTACGTATATTTACTCTAAATCTAATTGAAATTACACCTTCCTTCTTCAAATTATTGCAGCTAAACAAGAAATATAATATTGAATTATCTTTTACATAATTTAATTTAATTTTTATTTGGAATCAGCATAAGTCTCCTCATCGGTTTCGGTATTTCAGTTGGTAATGTAAGTCCTGCAGTTGGTAGTGCCCGTCCATGCAGCGCCCTCTGTTGATTGACCGGCATATGAGTGGTCCATCATATGCATATTCCTAACAATAATGTTATACGTTTTTAAGGGATATATGTCATATGTTAATAAATAGGAATTGTGAAAGTTTCGAAAATAAATTGATCAATTAAGCCGCATGCGTCTATTTGGGCTCTTGAGAGCGGATCTGCCACAAATGAGCACGTTTCATTCAATTTCCAAGCCTGATGAAACATTGCCAAATGTGAACTTAGCTCCAAAACCTGGAAAAGGTTTATGCTTGAAAAATATTGTTCGCGTGAATATGTAGAACCGAAAAGGGAAAGAACAGCTAGTTTCTGCAACTGAACATATGAGTCGGAAATACTATCCTAGGTGTTAAAAATCATCAAGTCTTTCTTCTTCAGGTCTTTGAAATCAGACCACTTGTGCTGTGAATTAAGTTCACATTTGTTCTTGTTTGAATTTAGAGCTACATATTTCTTTGTATTTAAATCCAGCAATTGCATTTCAAAGTTACCAATGTCAACATTAAACGGAGAAAAAAATATGTTTATATTAAGTTACAATAACATTTATAGTTTTTTTTTCGCAAAGTCGTTTTGCTATTTCTGAATTCCTAAAACCAGATTAGAAAAGCTTCTCTCAAATTTAAAATTCTTTGAAATAACAATTGTCGATATCAGAATTATTTTTTTGGCGACGTTTCAGCAGACTTTGAAAGTGAATCAAGCGATGTCATTTGTGGCAGAGCCCACGAGCCGTGATTTGTCGAACTCGAACCTAAACTAACCAATATTCGTCGTAACTTCTATCGATATAACATAACTCAACTAATATAACCTCTACACATCTATCGTCAATCTCTATTAGTCTAACTTTACTAATATAGTTTATTATTGGCAAAATTGGTATATTATTCAGTAAATGTACATAATTTATGTATAATTTCATTATCACACGAATAAAATGGAAACATTCTACATTAATATAAGTTATTTCCTCTTTCTTGAGAAAATTTATCGACATTAAAATATAAATACATTTTAAAGCTTCTTAAATTAATTCGTATCTGGTTGGATCTGTGCTATTGTCAAGATAATATCCACATTTTTTTATTTCGAGTAATCCATTTTATTGGATTACTTTTGTTTCCATCAAATTATATCATGACAATGTCTGACAAACACTTAATATGAATAATTGCCAACTTGCATAAAAAGATGCGGAATCATTTTCGTTAACAATTTTTGTAATTTTCAAAACAATTGAAAAATATGAATTTCGTGTGTTGATTCATCATTGTATTTCGATGCGAAAAAATACCGTTCAAGCAAAGCAATGGCTTGATAAGTTTTATAAGTGTCCGTCGAGACAAATGGTAGAGAAGTGGTTTGCTGATTTTAAACTAGCGGTCGTACAGAAACAAATGGTAGAGAAGTGGTGCTGATTTAAACGCGGTTCGTTCAGAAACAAATGGTGCTGTTAAACTAATTGAGAGAGGTATTATATGCTCTGCGATTCTACTAGTCCATTTCTGTATGCATCTGCTGGTATCCTTAAGACTGTCTTTGTGTCCTCATGTAACTGTTCATTCATGATGATCGACGGCCTTATTACTGCTACCACTAAAGTAGCTCACAAAGACCTGGCATGGCTGGGATATGAACCCATACTCAAAATTAGGTTATTTTAAACCAAAATTAAAAAATGATGAAGGGGAATGGATTGTCGGTTCTTGGTGGGACATAATAAGAAAGTCGCGAGGCTCTAG
>NW_017096152.1:0-54875 GCF_001412225.1 Nicrophorus vespilloides | reverse complement strand
CGTGCGAATGTTAATACATGTATTGTTTGTGTTTGGTAGGTACGAGGTTCAAAACTAAACCTATTCTCTCTCTCCACCGACGTTCCCTCTCAACTCTCCTCCAAACTCGTATACACAATAACGTATATATGTATTCCAATAAATGTATATAAACATATATCTCTATATATAGGGTGAATAGTTGTGTTCCAATTAAAATCAGTACACATTCATCATTTTGCTTATGGCTTAACGCAGATCGCATCCGACTTTCGTGATTTCATTTGTATAAATTAATTAATTTCAGCTAATTGCAAATACATCATGAAATCTGCGATTAAAAAAAAATACTGAGTTTGCGGAAAATTGCGATAATCCAAACTAATCCTATTATATATTGGATATTGTATGATTATTACATCGAAATCAATAACTTTGAGTGTTTAATTCTTTCTTTGAAAATATCTTGAAATTATATAATTGTCTTATATGTTCAGTTGACCTAATTTGTATTTTATATGTTGATTATAGTTTGCTCATTAATAAATTCATATAACACGAATACAGGTTTTCAAATGTATTATTATTTATACTTCCATTTTTTTCTATTATTGTTGGTATATTCAAGAATGTATCTTTATAAAGTCGGTGTTTTGTAAAAGGATTTATAAAATAAAAAATCGGTTGTTAAATTGAAACAAATTCAAAAATTTAAATCAAATATTAAATCACAATTTCAAGTATTTGCATTATTCAATAATACAAAGAATAATGAAAACGATAAAAATACTGTGTCGGTGAATTTTCTAGTAGTTTATTATTTCAAGAAATTTTCTATATAGAATAATAACAAATTAATCCGAATTTACTATAGTCCGGTTTGAAAATTTCAAAACAAACTATAAATATGAAAGAAATGATCTGCATCTGAAAAGGTTTTATACATCACTTTCTTCTTTAACGGTAATGTTATGTCCAGTTGATGTAATTTTTGTTCTTAGTGTATATAATTGTGTTTTAGAGAATTATAGTTCGCAGGATTGTAACAATCTTTTGATATTTTTGTCATTACCACATATTGCTATAAGATATTCGATTTTCTGTGTTTCTTACAGCTTTATTATTTTAAAAATTGTTATAATTTGAAATATTTATTAAAAAAGTCCAAAAGTTTATCGACCGATGCCTGGCGAAACAGTTCTAAAATTAAATAAGCCAAATTTATGATCTAAACATTTATTACTAAATGGGAAAGAATTATGGTTTCCTAGATAGAAGAATTAATCATAATTCCAGGATATAAATCAAATATTTTATGTGCTAATGAAGATTACCAATCTTTGTATTAATTCGGATGGAGATTAATGAGCACAAGAATGAAAAAAGCTAAAAATAAACAATTAGTAAATAACTAAACTAATATTCCTATGAATCGTACTCTTTTCATACGTGATATAATATTTATATTTATGATTGAAAAAGAAAAAAATCTCATAAATTTTAGCTTCATTACGGGGTTCATAAAAGTAATTGACAATCTATATTTATTCTAGAAAATACAAATTCGGGAAATCCCGGAAACGAGGGGCCAGTAATATTGAGTAAATAATCCATTAAAAATTACTAATCATATGATTATTAGGCATTTGAATCTTGTTGTATTTATAGAATCATAGTTGCAAAATATAACTTCAAATTGATATTTATGATGTTATAAAATGTAGTGATTATTTTAATACTATTGGGTGTTAACATAAGTTCTGTTCGTGTATTTCCAAATTAAGAGGACAGCAACAGCAAATTATAACAAACTCATAATACATAAGTGACTCCAGTGATTCTCCTTTTCTATATACAACTTCTTCCCAACGAAAAAAAAAATAAGCAAACTTAATATCTTGTAGAGTAGAACATTTTCTATCGAATGACGTATAAGCTTTACCATTTTTTACTTTTGGTGTGCATTTTTGAATTTGAACAAAACGGACAGGACTTATGTTAACATCTAATACTATATATTATTTCCATGAATAATTTTTAATTCTTTGAAAAACACCTCGAATTAAATAAGTCTATCTGATGTCTAATTGTTGAAATTTGTGTTCCAAGTGTTTATTATTTCGTGGAAAAGATTTATGATTTACTGGATGGAAGATAAGAGTATCATTAATCCTAGTTCCAATATAGAGATTCAATATTTTTGTTAGAATAATGAGTAGACAGGCTATCGAAGATTATCGATCTTTGTATTATCGCGAATAGAGATTAACGATGGCAATGCAAAAGCAGTTAAACTAAATCTAGATCTACAGAAATACTAATAGCGTGGGAACGTTCCGGCAATGGAATACGCACATTTCGTCTGGCAATTAGTTATGTCACAGCCTAAGCGAGATAATATTCAATCTCCCCCTTAAACGACAGCTCCTGCCGACGTAATTTCAGTGCGGCGGGAAGGATGAATCTAGGGTGTATCGTTTATTTAGGCAGTATTGCACCCATCAGATCCACCCCCAAGCCAACACGCAGAACACACCGAGCTAATGCGATGCTGTGCGTTGCTACCCCGCTTATCTTCAACCGCACAGCACGTGCGAATTGATTGCGCGAGCTCACCCCTATCTGAGACGACGACCGAGACATCCACGACTTCATTCTGATAACGGATTGGCAATAGACACGAAGCCGCAATCGCTGCGTAACCTGCAGTTTGCGTTATGCAAACCGAGATTCGGTGCGGGGGTGGCAAAGGTAATGGATTTCGGGGACGCGACGCCTATAAATGTACCTAATAACAAAGGCAACGGTAATCTGCATATCGGATTTAGAGGGGGGTCGACTCCTTGTGTTTACATGATAATCGCCGGAGGTGGAATTAGCCAAACCGAAACACGTCGCAAATTCGAGTGGTTATATTCATAAGATACTGAATGGCAGCTTGTCAGACTACAAAGGTTATTTTTAATGTAATATAAGGGATGACCACAAGACGTATGAAAGGTTTTGTGGTCTTCCATTCATTGATGAATGTAGCTGAAACTAAATGCTTAATACACGCTTGAAATATATTTTATAAAAGCTACACAACTCAAGGCTTTTCAGATGTATTACAATGTATACACCTACATAACTATTTACTAAATTGGAATTACGGCTCCTATTGAATATATGTTGAAAGCAGTTCGAATTTTGCATATGAAATTAACATTGTTAAGATCAATCTTCACCAATGATTAAAATATAAATGCTGGTAAATCATAAATAGTTCATCTTAATTTCACAAATTCGAGAAAAGGGAACTTTCAATATAGACAAATATATAAGCAATTATATTTATTGATATAAATGTAGTGCAACATCGTTTGTCAAACATAAAACGTTCCTAAAGTATACTGAATAATCTATTTCCTCATAAGAATCTATATAAAATGGTGTAATAGTTCTATAAGTTCTGATTGCTTATTTAAACCTTTATAACAGTAACTGGTTTAAATTATCTTTTAAAAAAGAATAATCAAATAAACAAGTTATGTAATAATATTAGTTAAATGTTTATGGTTAGTACTTTATATTAGTTAAAAATATAATTGTATAATTTATTTTTTGTACCATAGGATATAATCCAACTTTAAGTCGATTTTTCTATGTAAAAAAAGTGCGTCTTATGGTCTGAAAAATATGGTGTATGTATTTCTTATAAAAAAAAAATATAAAATTTATAGCAGAACGAAAATCTTGTAGGTACTCTATAAATATATATAATTGGTAATAAAATATATTCTTTAAAATGTTATTGATTTAACATCAAATCCTTTAGTCAAGTATTTTTAGTGTTTTATGATGGTACATATATTTTTTTTTAAATTAAAAAGTTTGAAAATTCCCAATAAAACGTTTAGTGTTTTCAAAATCAAATTGCATGCAAACCAAAATAATATGCATCGTATTTATAACAAATATATAATTGAAATATATTCGCGGGTCGCATTGCAAAATTATATAAATATATTTTATTTTTTATTTGTTTTAATGTGACTCAATAAATAATTTTAATAATAAACAAATTTGATTGTATATGTACATACAAAGAGCCATATATATTCTAAATAAATTCATTAACTAAGCTTTCAGTGAATCTACTAAAAACAAGTTTTTATTTTCTAAAAATTATAAAACTGGTTTATAAAAATACTTACTTACAGTGATACAACCAGTAATTTTCAAATAAAATAATAATTAAAAATATATTATCATTTTTTAAACTTATCAAATATTCCTATTTTTAATATTTTTTCAACTCCTTGAACAATATATAAGTAGATTAATTTATATTATAAAATAATATAAATGTGTTAAAATTAAAAACAACTATTTTTTGCAATTTAAATTCCTAAAATATGGCTTATGTATAGTATTGAAGTCATATCTCAACTTGTTATGTTAGTATTGAAAGAGTGTGAAACTATGAAATTTGATTATGTCATTTATATAGCAAAAAATGCCTAGTAACGAACGCCTCGAATGCCTGGAATACCTCGTTAAAATGCAATCTAGAAGTAATCAGAGAAAAGATTTCAAACTCATATAAGTATACGCTATTGAGGATAATGGCAGGAATAAAAATATATTAAAGTCAGCTCAAATGTTAGGTGGAAATGTAGCATAAAATACGATATTTAAACGAATTATAATGTACTTGATTTTATCTACAAGTACATATATTATATAAAAATGTATATCTATATAATTTGATATAAAATATTTAAACTCAAATACTATATGAGCCCTTATTTTCAATTGGTATAAATCCATTTTTTCATATATCGAGATATTTAAGGGTTTTAGTTTGAATCGATTTAAAAATATTGGTTGTATTTGCCTTAATTCGTGAGTTGTTTTTAACATTATAAAACTATTAAATTTAATTATGCAATAATAATTATTAAATTTATTAAACAAAATAATCGTTTTTTTAGCTCCTAGTACACTTATAACACTTTATATAATAACATATTTAAAAGCAATAAAAACAAGAGGAAATTAAGTCCATATTTTTATAGGCGTTTTTAATGTAAAAAATAATAATTAAAATGAAGAAATGTAAATACATGTTTAATCAAGTTTATTAAGAATTAATCATCATATAATAAGTAATATATAATAAATAAATAATATATAATTACAACTGATTTATTAATGGCTAAGATAAAACTTTTTATAATTTCAAATTTTGTAGCAACAAAATAAATGTTTATATGTTTCATGAGGATTATAAAAGATTTCTTTAAAAGTCCACTTATGATCTTATTTTCTGTTCGAAAATAGTAGCATTAAATTTTCAAACGATTGACAAGGTTGTTGGCTCTACTTAAAGTTTTCATTGGCGGGTCATGCAATCCTGAATAATTAATACGATTCTGGAAGTGCATGTATTTGGGGACGTGCGAGTGTTTGCTGCTTGCCCATCGAAATTGCAACGTTGTTTGCAGAAAAAAATAGTGTTCGAAGTTTGTGGAGTTTAGTAATCTGAATAATTGATTGCATTTCCAGTGGGATCAACACGGAACATCGGCCTCTATGTCAGACAGAATCAAACTTTCACACTTTAATATTCAATTCACATTATTTTGTAATTGTAAAGTAAATAGTAATTGTAATTTCATAAAGATGTACTAAACAGTCCTATGTTGATATGAGTATTATTTAATTTGTTGTGATTAAAATAATATCTAACGTACTAGAGAATAATTTATGAATTCTAACAATGTATAACGTTTGTTGAGTATTTGACTTTCGTTAGTAAAATGCATAGTTTATTCCTCTTGTATTAGATAATATTACTATTAGTAGTTTATATTGTGATCGTATATATTATATCATCTAATTATATAATCTATAGAAAAATCGACTTAAAATTGAATTATGTCTTATGGTCCGAAGCGATGGCAAATCCCGACAACCGAAATCTTGACAATCAAAATCCCGACAACCATTATCTCGACAGAATCAAAATTCCGACAGTTTTATGGTCTAAAAAATATGGTAGTCTTCGATTAAGCTGATTTTTTGGATTTAATTATTTAATATCAATAAAATCTAACAGTAAAAACTTTAACTTTATATATCTATACAGGAATACCTCGGATAGTGCGAGTAATCGGTTCCGCAAATATCGCGGATTGTTTGAAACCGGATTAATCAGGTAAAAACCATCACAAAAAACCGTACAAAAAGTACCTTTACATAGATTTAAAAAAATATTTAGAATTTATTTTTATTTTGTTAAATTAAAGTATATTTTAATATGCACTTTACAAAGCCGATTATTATTGTATATAATTCAATTTATAAAAAGTGTTAAGAAAATAAATTGTTATTCTATCATATTTTAATTAATATGTTTACTGAAGGCAAAGATGTCAAAATAAATAGATATATACATTTAAATAATATCGTCTGTTGTATAAGAATATGTGCAAAATACTTGTAATAAAGAATAGAAACGTGTGGGAAATAGAGCTATTCCCGTCTTGTGACTCGAAATAGGAACCCATTACATTTAACTTAAGAGAATCCCAATGGAAATATTCAATTCCACATATGCAATTTCACTTTACGTATATGTTTTAGAGATGTATCGTGTTTATATAATACCAGAACGCACATTGACGCTAACGTTGTACCAGCATCCTTAAGACTTTAAGGATGTTTCAATATCAATATAATTGGTAAAGAAGTATTTTATAAATAAATTTCATATTAAATATCAAAAAATACAAAAAAAGAGACATTTTTTTTAAATAAGAATATTGATATAATACACATGGACAAATAATGTCTCAGTTTATGACTAACTAGAAAGAAACTTTTTATAAGTTTTAGAATTATATAAATTGCTCGGAGTAGTTGCGTAGTCTATAATGCTATACGCTGCTCCAGTATGGGAAGAAGCGATGAAGGTGCAGAGCTACAGAAGAGCTCTAGAAACAGCAGCGCTTATAAAACAATCTCCCGAGATGCAGTTCAAATAAATGCTGGCATGCCACCAATCGAACTCCTAGCTAGAGAGAGATGCGAGGGGCAGAGAGGAGTGAGTAAGGAAACTGCCAGGGCCAGACCGCTGGAAAAGTGGCAGGAAAAATGGGTGAGCTCAGAGAAGGGAGCCTGGACTAGACGCTTAAACCCAGAAATAGGACCCTGGAAACACATCCCATCTGAGCCAAGCGCTTTCCGGGTACAGGTATTTCAGCAAGTACCTGCAATTCATAGCAAGGAAAGAGGACGAAAAGTGCTGGTACTGCGAAAAAGTCGATAGCCCAGAACACACGTTCTTTGGTTGCTACAGATGGGCAACGATGAAGCACGAGGCGGAATCAAATCTCGGAGAAGTGCTAGAACCAGAGACGTTCGTCGGGGAGATGCTAAAGTGCCAAGAGATGTGGGACATCATCACAAGCTACGTAGCAGGGGTGCTCTCCGTTAATGAAAATTATGAGCGGAGGATGGAGAAAGAAAGGGAAGAAAGTCACAGTGAACACACATCCGGACCTGGATGCCGATGAAGAAGGGGAGAGGTTTTAGTGCGGTAAGAATCCCACAGTACCGTGGTCCCTATGTAAAGTTTTCTCTCCTCTACAAAAAAATGAATGTATCAAATACATTAATTTATTAAAATTCAGTTCAGTAGAATTATATATTATTTCTTATATATATATATTATTAATTAATACCACTACTTATGTTAGTTACTTCACTCTGCTGTGTTAAAATAAAAATATCAAAGAAATAAAAAGTAATAAATTAAAAGACAGACTTTTGAAATCAAAATGGGAATTAAACCTGCCGCAAACGGATTAAAAGATTTCGGTGTAACTATGCAAATTAACTTTGCACAAATTACCATGAGGTCTATAATCAAGGATAAAGAGCATACTCTGATACAGATGAAATTTTAACAAACTTTCATTCAACATTTATTCATAGAATTACGTCAGGAAGAGACACTTATTAAAATGACGTTATTCTTTTCCAGTCTAGTTTCCAGTTTTCAAAATATAAAATGAAGACATTTTATTAGAAACTGCACATGTAATCTTATACTTAATCTATTATAGCAACTTATTTTCTTCAAAATTTATATTTATCACTGACTTGGAAAAAATTCTGCAGATGTCGATATAGCTAACACATATACAACCTTGCAGAAGTCTAAGTTCAATTGTGATTCAACGCTTTAAAAAAACATTATTAGGAAGTGTAAATTGAAGATAGTTGCAAATCCATCAAATATCTTCTTATAGTACATATTTTATATCTTATAAAATGTGTAGACAAATCGACTTACGTTAAATGTGAGTGAAGTGAATGCACTTACCATTTTTTAATAAACAACTATTGCATTATTCGTACATACGTACTCAACGATAATACCAACGTACTCAATGTTCATAAGAACGTACATTATACTGTAAGACCCGACATCATCATATTTTGAGAATTACCGTATGCTTCTTTCTACATATTTCAAGTGTTATTATTTATTTTTCATTAAAAATAGATCATGTCCTAATCAAAATGTCATGTCAGAATAAAAATATGTAAAATGTATACTTCATGCGCAACTACAGACTGATATGAATAACATCACTGTATTAACTTGTATATCTTTGAACATTCGTTAGCTTTGTAAAAAATCAAGTATGTATTATCGAACGCACTTTAATCGGGTGTACGTTAAGTGAGCGAAAACTGTAGACACATATATTTTTTTATAATTAATATTCATAAAATGTCAATAGTTACCTGGTTAGCGCGTATGGTACGTTTCTAGATGACAAACGAAACAGAGTTAAACAAAGTCACTTTAACATATATCCATATTATATCAAATCAGCGTTAATTGAAGAAGCACTATAGGTCTGACTGTATATACAGTTATTGAAGTTTTCATGTTTATTTTTAAAATTGTATGTCTGTTATGTAGTAGACTTTTATATAGTATTAATATTAATGAAAATTATATTTTTTTTTTTCTAAAAACATGATACATTGCGTGACTTGTACGTACATTAGAATAATGCAGCAGATCCTCCAAATTTGCATAAATATTAGGTATTAGTTATGCATAATATATTCACCAGTATACATGATATTGATCACTTTGTAGTTTGTAGTAAGTTTCTTTATTGTTGCCTTGCAGTTTCAGTAAATTCTGAAAACCAATTACAATAAATTCAGGGCGCTTCGTCTTATGCACATATAATCCGGTAGAAATAATAAGCAGATGGAAAAGCAAACAAAAAAAAACAAGTGAAATTAAACACTGGAACATCCATAAAAATAATGCACGCAACGGATTCTTGGGGCTGCGGTTAATTCGACCTCAAATCCGGGCTCGGATTTACTGCACATAATCATGATGTATACTAATTAGTTAGGGCCCATCTTGAGAATGGCTCTGGTCGGGTATAATGAGGTGAAATAACGTTATAAAATGTCTCCCCTACACCCTTACCCTACGCTCGGAGTGAATTTACGAGAAGTCAACTCTCGCATTCCCATGAAACGATTATTATTTGCGCAATGCCCCTTTTATCAATTATCAAAAACAAAGAGAAATCAACAATCATCAACCAAAACAATGCGTATTATTTAAATAAACCCGTGATCGCAATGGAAATTTCCGTATAAATTATTTACACTCGCGCTAAATATTAATTATTCGTGTTGATTGCTGTACATTTTTTCAATTATCTTTCTTTTTTTTTTTCATTATATTCTCCTATATTTCGAAATGCTAAAACGCACGCAATCGTATTTTTAACTGCGTTTTATGCAAATTATATGCACATCCGTTGGACAAATATTGTAGAATTATTATAACGCATCGCATTAATCGACCGTTTAAAAGTGCACTCGATTCGAGTCGATTCATTCAGTCCGTAGTTTAATTAATTTCGTCTATTTATTTTCCACGCAGAGTTACCGAATTTCATTTATTAACACATTCGAGAAATTGATTGCGTTGATTTTTATGGGAAGTCCATTAGGTATTCAAAAGTTATAATTGCCACGTTGCCGTAATAAGTGCAGTAGTTTGAACTTTCCACTAATGTGTAATTAAAATTAGATTACTTTACTTATTAGTCTTGTTTGTAAACTAATATAGAAAACTGTTAAGTGGCTGAGTTTTAAAACCTGTTAATCAATTTACTTAATATAATTTTGTCTATTTTGTACTGATTTAAATTTGGCGCCATTTGTTTTAATGTTGCCAGGTCTAAAAGTGAGTATTGAGTAATTTAAAATAAAATGGGAAAACAGGTTCGATTCTAGACAATAAATCACCCATCAGTCCTTGTTTCATCATTTTTCGTATTTAATTACAAAAATAAATTCGGGAATATTTTTGGGACTCACTAAACAAATAACAATGTATAAAGGAAACCCATTATCATGTGTATAGTTAAGGTTCAATATACGAAATAATACCCCTAAATTGCCTTTTAGGACTATCAAAAGGTATACCTTTCTTTTGATAGCAATTTTATTGTTTAAATACCAGTTTTATTTTTCTTTGCGTCCACAAAGCGAATGCCTACATCCTACAACTTACACTTTTATAAATAATATATATGTCTTTATATTATAAGATAGTATAATGTAAGTAAATAGGTACTATCAGTGTATGTTGAGATCCACTATTATGGACCCCGATTTTCATTTCATGGACCCCAAATTTTTTTTCGCTGATATAGACCCCTTGCAGATTGTCATAGACCCCTGGGGGTCGATATAGACCACTTTGGGAATCACTGATCTAAAAGGATTAGGTAAGCAAGCTTCAAAGACGTTCAATGTCTTGATTACATTATTATTACTAGCATAATTATAAGGCTGAAATCATCAGATCTAAATTTAGAGAATTATAATGTCATATCATTTGTTAAAAGCTTTATTCAATAAAATGTCAATATTATATGACAATGTAAATTATCCTTTTATAACTCCTTGACACGATAAAAATAATAATTATTTAAGTTTTAAATTTTTAAAGTTGTAAATATAATGACTATTTAAGAAGTTATTATGAGTTAATTGAACAACAGTTTTCAATGCCATTTAAATACCTTTATAAATATTTAGCTAGTAACAATGAAATATTCTAGTTTCATTTTTATTTTCTTTTGATACGTTGCTAGTAAGCTTATCTAAGGGTTCCGCCGAAAAACAAGTTTTCCAATGATAAAAGTATCGTATATCTTATATTTCGTACTTTATTAAATGAGCTATTAGGATAACTTAAATGATGGTCATACCTTGCATCAAAATATTGTACTTCAATGCATAAATGAGTGACTTCTTTTCAAAAGATATTAATATATTTACAGACGTAATATGATTTTATGATAATTTTAATATTGTAAACAAAAATGATAGTTGGAATTATAGTTTTTGTTAAATCGATGAGATGTAATATTACTAATATTCATATGTAATACGTAATTATTGAAAGTATACCTAATTTTATACTAATATAACAAACATTCAACAAAAATTAAGTGTGGATATTGCTGTGTGAAATTATAAGGATTTCTTTCTTTTATTATTAATATAAAGTATTTATAATGTATGAAGGATATAAGAAAAGCGTTTTCTGACAATTTTCAAATTGATTCTCAAAAAAGGAAAACACTTTAGGAAAAAAAATAATAAACAATATAAATTGAGACATAAAATGGCATTTTTTCGTTAAAAATACGCCCTTGAATTTGTTATGTCAGATGTCGCGTTGGGATACATTTGTATCCCATTATAATTACATGCGTATAGTACATAACTGTAGGTAAAAATAATTAGAAAAAAAGGTATACCTTCATTAAGAAAAAATCATTATATATAGTGACATATCGTATTTAAGATCTTTCTTTAATACAAATAATTGCTATTTTCTCCTGAAAAAAAGAATCTTGTTCTTCTGAAATCTTTTCTAAGAGAAATATGACACCGTCCATTAACAGTTTTGCATATTTTCGGATCTGGAACATTATTGTCCTTACTAAAATTAGAGGAATCGATTCAATCTGAATTTTCTACTACTGTAATAAATGCACTGTGATCTAAGCATATATATACGCGAGACTCTTTAACTCTTAAACATAGGGATGCACTAGTAACCCGCATAACTTAAATTCGGTTTTTTAAGTTCATAACAGATTTTAAATATATTATATAATTACATAATTTATTTTCGACTAAGTTGCTTTTCATTAACATTTAAAAATTACTAATTGGCAGATATAATGTATGTAATTTGGATAAAATATACGTCGAATCGTTCATATACATTTAAATTCATGAAAATAATTATATTTTGCCTTTTAATATATTATCATCAAAAAATAAATATAATTTTCTTTCTATTTATACTAATGTGTAATAAATATCATATGAAATATATAATAATTATATAATTTATAACGAAATCCAATTTATTACTACTTGCTGTTGATGAACTGCAGCAATATGCAAAAACATTAATTTTGCAATTTGCTTTAATTAGAATGGGGCACTTGAAATCTCATATAAATTGTGGGGAAATATCCATAGCTTTATTAAAATATAATGATTCAATGAATATTTAGTTGGTAATATAAAAATATTTTGTAATATTAACGCGCCGTTACATAATCAATATGTAGCATCACTTATGTAAAGCCCATGAAATACAAATAGGCAAGGAAGGGGATAAGTATCCATCCTCGTAAATTCCTGTTAAATAAAAATCGCATTACGAACCCCACCCTACTATATAATAATCCTAACCTATCGATGGCACGCTTCATCCATCCAGGATTAAAATAATGGTTATACCTCTTTCTCTCTATATATATATTTATACCTGTTTTTTTTTTGTATCCTCCTCCTAGATTGCTAGGGTCGGCAAGGCAATGTTTTTTTTCTACACGGGCTTATTCTTTTCACGTTTGTTACGGTAGACAACGGAAAATTTCCATCGAATATTGGGATGATCTGTGGGAAGAACTTACCTTCCTGTCCGTTCCCAAGGGGGATGGCTTCGCCACCTTCTCTGCGCCAGGCTATGGTCGGCTCGGGGGATCCCCTAGCTGCACATCGTAAACTGACATTAGAGCCCTCCCTCACCACCATATCGGTGCTCGTCGGGTAGTCGAGGATATCGGGAGGAACTGAAACAAGTTTCCACCAGACCGTCATTAACATAACGACAACTCATGTTCGCAGCATCAAGCCTTTCATGAGATAAGCCCGACTGCGAATTACATAATAACATTTTATTATTATATTTGCTTCTATATATACGATAAATATGTACTACATCCACTAATAGCTAATTATTTTTATTTCGGTTTCTTTAATTTTTAACAGTAATATTTCTATTAGAACTTATTAATGTACTTTATACAGTCTCAGAAGTTTGTATCTAATCTTAAAGAATGCAATCAAAACTAAAGAAGTAACACAAATTTACTCCGATTTTTCGAGACAATATTCCGTTTATTCAGGCAAGTAATAGTGAGGGAATCCTTGGTCCATGGATGCAGCGCAACCACAGGATCCATAGATGTTGTGTATGAGGCGCATGGATGCTGTGCTTGTGCCGCATCCATGGACGAATCGCGCAATTATCCATTGAAAGAGCCGCATGTAGCTTCAAGGCTGCGCAATGCCTTTACTATTATAAATCAAACAAACCTATATCAATATTTTGTTTTAAAAATCTTTAATAAGAAAATATTATTGCTTTTGAGCTATTTCTTAAAACTTTGATAATTATTTTCTATTTTTATTTTCAGTTGATCTATGTAAAATAATAATAATGAAAATAAGAAAGTCTAATGATGTAAGTCTATAAATATGGTAACATTTAACTCTAGATTTATATACTGTGAATTATCTAGTATTATTTTTCAGAATATTTGATTATTCTCATTTAGAGCTTTACTATTTTTAAATAAAGAAATAAATTAAATCAGTAATTATATTCAAGTGTACATAATCTACTAACTTATATGCCAGTCTTCGGCACCTTTTTTAGAACAAAGAGCCACTTGCCTGTGAAAAATATGGCATCAAAATAGTTATTATTTATCAAAAGAGTCATATTTTTGATATGTCAATAATTTAATATCAGAATACAGTACATAATTTGTACATAATACATTGTTAAATCAATAACTTCTAAAAAAATATTTCTTCCTATTGTAAATAGTTTATATGAATCCTTGGTATTTTTCATAATATTATTTCTTTATTTAACACATACCATTTTAAATCTTTATCTAACAAATCTTCCTCTATTTTCATCATAATTTAAGCTTAACTAAACTTATCTTTTTAATTAATTTCGTATAGTAATATATAATTTAAATATTTATTTGTACTAATGACATTATAGATGGTTTAGAAGTTAATACACTTTCTATACTCAATGTTATATTGGTTAACTATGCTGGTTAAAGCCAGGGAACGTGTATATCGATTATTGTGATATAGTCGACGAAGACCTACAACCTACGCCAACAATAACTTATCCTAATCTACCCTAATCTAATCCTTAGAGTAGGTAATTTAACTCTAATTCCATTAGAAGATTCTACCGTATCATATGTGAATGAATATTTACATAATAATATTAGTCGTATGAACCCTTAACCCTTTGTTAGATGAACATAGTTAAAATAAAAAAAAATTGTTTGTATTTCTTTTAAAACACATTAAAATGAAGTTTACTATAAATTTTCATTAAATTTCAGCAATATTTTCAATGAAAAATATATGTGGAATATTTTGATAAATTCATCAATTTAAACCTTAAATCGTATAATAAGTGAATTATATTAATTTAGTAACAATAAACTTATTTCATGGACTGCTATACCATTTTTTTTTGGAAACAACGTAAACCTATATAGAAGTGATAAGAATTACTTGAATGTATGTTTATACTCACTTAGTGTTTCCAATTGCAAAACAAATCTTTTTTGTATACTATATAAGACTACATAAAAGTTCCAACAAGTATAGGTCTGTTTCTCGTTTCTTTATTATTTAAATAGCGACAATAGGTTAATTAATTGAAATTCAGTATTAATTATTGAATTATAAGAAATTTGAATTTTTAAAACCGTTTAATATGCAATATATATATCAAGTGTCTTTGATTAGTCCGGATTTGCTGTAGGGTTTAAAAATAAATATAAATTCCTTTTAGATAAAGTACTCGATTAGTCCAGTTTGAAATCAGTATTTTGCATTGAAAAAAACAAAAGAAATAATTTTACTATGATAATATAATGGATAATTCTAGTTATCTTTTAAATTTTTTGGTAAAAACTAATGTATATGTATATTTATAAAAAAAATCTGAGTAATATAAACAAATTATTAAAATAAATATATTATTGATTGTTTTTAAATAATTATGACCTAGATTTGAAAAATATGAAACTATGTTATAGCTAGAAATCAATAAATAATAAGTATTTAATTTGCATTAGTCAACGTCCAAAAAAAATATACGGAAGTCGAAAAATAGGAACCGCATTAATATAAACTTTTTAATAAATGCGCTCGGAAAGCGCGTCGAAATCGCCTGCTGAAGCAAAAACCTTTTAGCAGCTAAATGCTTTTTAAAAACCGGAACAGGAAATGAAAAAGAACAGGATGCACAAAAAAAATATAAATATAAACGCGAGAGCGCCATCGTCGCCATCGCCACCAACAAGGTAACATCAACAACAACAACACTAGATGAAACTAAAATTGTTTCAATTCGATTCCCGCCCATCATTTTCAACATTTAATGAATCACGAGTAGTCGGAGCTCGGCTTTATAATATTTTATTCGTTCGAATCGATGAGAAATATAAAGTATGTGTATGCAATAAATCCGCAAAGCCGGAACGCCAAAGGAGGGAGAATCCTGAAAGAGAAGGCGCGCAAAAAGGAACCGGAAGGAAAATCGTTCGCGGGTCAAAAGTGCATAATACCTCGTGGTTCATGGGGTCTGGAGGGAGAGCCCGTGAAGCGAGTATGGGATAGGTTTAAACCCGGCGCAGCCACCGAAACTCGTCGGAATTGATGCCGGAAAAATCGCAATCGCCGAGATTTATGTTTGTATTGCATTACGTTCTTTCCTTTCCACCAATTTCAAGCAAATATTATTTAATTCCGCAAGAACTCCGTAATTCAATTCGGCTCGTATTTATCCTTTGCGGTCACTGTGCTTCATATAATCCTTTTGTTCCTATCCTTTTCCATAATAAAAATCTACGTAAACAATTTTCTGTATCTATATCTCACGTTTCTTCTCGCAAATATAAAAACTTAAACTTCTATTAATTACATGTTTTCTTCATACTCAAACAGTATTTATTAATATATGTAACAATGTAATTATTGGGCCAAAGGGTATTTTTATATAATTAGAAATGTTAGTGATATTTATTATATATTAAAATAACTATTTTTAATGATCATAATATTGTAACAATTACAGAAAAAAATAATGACATAATCTACGTACTGATAAGCTTGATTTATTAAACATTATATGATAAAAAAAAATCATAATCAATGTTATATTCGTAATAATATCTCTAATTTCTATACTTTATAATTATTTGTATATTTATTCTTCTCATTATCGGTACTGTGGAAGTATTTGTGTACAAAACTATGATATTATGCATTCGGAGTAAATAATTACGAACATTTATTATCTAATAACAAGTAAAAAAATCTAATTACATTAATATTCATATGTATGCTATTACATGAAAAAATATTATATTCATTAAAAAGTACTGTAAATGTATAATGACCGAAAGCATTATTGTAATTAAAACTAACGTAAATTATATGATTTTTGATTGAACATTTGTCATCAAAAATCAAAAGTAAAAAGTAGAGTGAATTAGTTATTGTTACATTTTATTATTACAAGTAATAAAATGTAAATATTATTAATTAGATTAATGTGAAGACAATTAGGTGATGTAAACATATAATATGATAATATTTTTTTTATTTACGTAATAAAAGTGTGCAATTCCCAAATATTTTATAACAACGCGTCTTTAGTCAATAACGATTTGTATGTACGTATCTTATTACGCGTATTCATTCGTATTGTTTCCTAGTGAGTTAATATATTGTTGGATTTTAATAATTTCATAGGTTTATGGAATGGTAACGTATTTGCTAAATAGGGCCTTAGTTAAATTAATTAATTGATAGAGAAATTTCAACATCATCATTCATTAAATCAGAAGTTTCCAATTCCCATTCGGTATAATCACACAAATAGTACTTAACCATATTTATGATTCGGTCGTTAGTCTTAAATTATCTTTTATTTTTAGATTTCTCATTATTGATAGCCCGTTCCTAATAATCTCGGGAGTTAAAACGTGAATCGCAATAGATTTCATTCCCGGAAAATGCACCAAATAATACGTACATAAAATAACAAATATTTTTTTTATAAACCTTTTTTGGGTATAATTTCAACCTAACGACATTCTAATCGATATTTGTAAATCATGAGTTTTTCCTAATATGTTAAGAATTACTATTCTAAAATCCATTACGAACAATTGTTTAGTAACTGAAAATAGAAAACAAGTATCTGTAACGAGTGAAGTACATTAAACCTCCGCTTAATCTGAATATACCCGATCTTAGTCGGGTTTGATGTAACATGGAAATTTACATCTACATCGACAATTCGAGGTAATTTATCCATTTGATAAAGGGCCTACAATGAAGTCCCCGGGCCGCAGGGAGCAAACTCCCTTTGCCAACTAACAATCTGCTTTCAGGTAGAATTGATAACCAAATCCGATCACTCGTAACACATTTACCTACTTCACAAAATCTATATTTTAAATTATATCCCCCTGATAATTCTAATAATATAAAAAAAACTTCAAATTAAATACACCAAAATCTCCTCCGGACTAATCGAGGACTTTAAAACTGAAAAGTTGAAAAAAAAAAACATTATTTCCGTATAAACAAATATTAATTTGTCATATTTTTTTAGAATGTATTATGTCAATTAATATTTAATTTCGTTTCATTTTTTTTACAATATCCGCACTGATGTAAGCAGCATTATACTAGATATTATATTTTACAGTTTCCATAAATATTAATAGGTAGATTACAAAATTGTGTATAGCAATAGTATAAAAATCCAACTCAATAAAAATAAACCAGCGATACAATTTTATCTCCAATCCCTATATTTCCAAATAAAATTTATTGACTGTTTCCCCAATGATCACTCGAACCTTTACGCACATATTTTTCTATAAATTAAACTGTATTGTATTTACTACATCCGAGGATCATATCAAGGGGCTTATAAACCGGATATATCCTCCGATATTGCTGAAAAATAATCAACTAGTAATCGGATTGAGCACGATAACTAGTGAATAGTTCAGATCCATAATCCATTCATAATTTCCTAACAGTAATATCCTGTATTCAAGCAATTCACAACTTTAAATACCAGACATTAACAACATTTTTTTTCTAATAACGAGTATATATTTTTTTTTACTAAATTATGTAATGAAATTCTATTCAAATTCGTGCGTTCTTTTTTAATATACGCATATAGAAAAAAGCAATTTTCGCCACCATTTACAAGTATAAATATTATTCATTTAAATACAGGCATACACACCTTGTCCTTTTTTTTTCGTGCGCTGTTGTTGCGTCTTAATTTAAATTCAAATTGGAATGTTGCGGCTTTCCGAGAGCAAAAGAAAAACACAAAAAAAAATGAAAACAAAAGTAAAAGTTGAATAAATGAGATTCGGCCGCAAGGCGTTACATTTTAGGTGCCTGATTAATGATTTCGGATTGCCAGTTTCCTAAACCCAAAGAAAATGTGATGCTCCGAAAAAAGAAAAATATAATTATAAATTATGATATAATTTTTTTACTGTAAATATTTGCATTACTGCATTACACATCAAAAAAATATTTGGGGTGAAATATTTTATTGATTACTTTTCGATTAATAATATATTATTATACATCTATTTTGTTGTATTTTATCTTGACAAATGCCTAATTTGGACCAACTTATTTTTTTTAAATGTGTTTTAAGAATTATAAGATGATTTAATAAATATCTGTAGTATTTTTAGTTTTTATGACCTTATAAACGTGGTTGCAATCTACGCGATAATCATCAAGTTATTTTATCAAGTACATGTCCATTAAATACTATGTGAAATTCTCAGTTATGAATGTATATGTCGTCTACCCTTGACTTTACTTAACAAGTAACGTGGTAAGTAAAAAAACATTTTAAATTTCAGTATTCTTTGTTTACAATTAATACTTGTTTCGTAACGAAATATATAGTATCTTGGATTTAACATATTCATCGAAATTGCCACAATCTAAGCAAAATATAAACAGTGGGGAATCTGTGAATGCATCCTCGCCTCACTTAAGACAATACAACTTTGCCTCTTGCAGTTTCCCGGAGTGCTAGTATCTATTATGTCAGCAGACAGACGGTTGCCGCATCCGAAATAATCCCTGAACCGAAGATGTTATGTAACAACCGCGAAACGGACGGATCTAATTATCGTCTAACTTGGTACTCATTGAAACAGAAAAATAGTGCACACAATGTAATTGTTTTAAGAAAGTTTACGAATTATTATAAATTATATCAAAAAACACAAAAAAAAAATCAACAAAATGGTAAATAGATGAATGCAATTTTTGGCGATGGCGGTCGTGCCAGCAATTGTATAAAAAACTGATTTGATCTTTATAGTCACTAATCATGTAATTTATAATATTTTATCGGATTTTACTTCTTTAATAGTTTTCTGGGATGCAATTATTGAATTTACCAAATCTGTTGCATATTTAATATTCGTTTTTCTGTTTTAAATTTTTGTATATTTATAGCAACCTCATAATTGATAATCAGTTATTTTCCCGGGATTTTTTTTTCATTCATTAATATTTGGAGATGAAAAATTAAATTTAAAAATGGTACATTCTATATATGTTTGTTGCTCTACTTAATATTAATAAAGACTTATGACTTATGATATAATGACATAAAATAGCCATTAATTTAATATTTTCAAGTAAAAATCTTGTAGTGCATGTATTATTAAAATATAAAGTGATGTATATTTTTTTGAAAAATGGTGTAACCATATTTGTTCGATGAAGTCTGTCGATAATATACGAAATATTTACTGTGTGCAAAGTGTAATCGAGGTAAAAAAAATCCTGTAAATATGAATAAACAAATAAAACGAGGCGTCAGAGAGGACCAACAAAAGAAATTCAATCACAAGTGGAAATTTGTTTAGCATAAAAAAACATAATATGGGAACAAAAGAGGCGAACGCAATTTTCTCCGAGCCGTGCCCTAATAACATTTTTCTTTCGGCTGAATATAAGGAGGCTTAAACGGCCGTTCAAAAAACAAGGGACAATGATTAAGTATCGGAGATGGAATCCGGCGTAGGTAAAAGCGAAGAGAACCTAGGAACGCCATTCATTCTCCGCCGTTCGCTCTCTTTTTCTTTAGATGTGGATTGGCAAAAGACGAAAGAACGAGAGAAAACAAACAAAAATGTTTACGCAATTACAGAGAATCGATGAATTCCAATCACCAATCAATAGGGACGAAGAAGATGAGTCGGTTTCATAAATTTCTATAAATTGCGATACGCACTCTACGAACTGCGTAAATTTAATTAAAATACCTAATTGCGTTCGAGCGGTGAAATAAATAATTAATTACGTTTTCGTTGAGTTCAACCCAAATTGATTTTTGAAAAACAAATTTCTCGTATATTTATTAAATATAATAACTTCATCAGAAAACATGCAAAACAAGTAAAGCAGTATTAAATAGGTAGTTTATTGTAACAAATAATTTCAATATGACTTTTTTAGTTATAGAATATATAAAGCTATGTTTTTCGTTTTACGTAATTTAGTAAAAGCTCGATATTTTACATTGAAGAATTCATTTATCAGATTAAAAATAAACTATATATACATAACCATATAAGCACACTAATAATTTTAGATGTGATTGTACTAATACATGTATAATGTGACTATAAACTCAGATATTGAAATAGTGATTTGTCACATTATTCTTCTTCTACCTCCTCCAAGGTCCTGTCGACGCCGTTTGTCAGTTATATATCGGTAGGATTTTTTAGTATCTATAATATTAAGTAAAAAGGTGTGTATCAGTTTGAAGCCGCTGCTTAAAACTTAATCGCTCTGTATGGTGATGATGCTTTAAAAGATATTGGTTTGATATTTTTTTTTCTGATGATTTTTCACTGAAAGATGAATTGTTACCGTTAGGCCACATGAAGTTGATGATGATCAAATCAAAGCCATAATTGAATCGAATTGTCATAAACCTGTCCCATAAATTGCTGAAAGGTTAACTGTATCGCCAATTAGATAGATTAAAATCTACAATTCAACAAAAACGGCCAGAGTTAGTGAATCGTAAAGGTGTAGTATTTCACTATAACAACACAACCGTGACTTAGCGCCATTGGATTAGCATTTGTTCATAGCCTTACAAAATTCTTTGAATGCTAAAACCTTCAATGATGATAACACTATTAAATTACACCTAGTTCAGTTTACAGAAGTTCTATGAGCGTGGGATAGTGAAGTTAACGGAAATATGGCAAAAAGTTATTGATCAAAATCGAAAATATATTATTGAATAAAGTTTAATAATTATATTAAAAAAAAAATATGTTTCATTTTTATAAGAAAATCGGTAATTACTTTGTTGCCAATCCAATATTTAATAGCAAACAATAATATTATAAACAACTAGCAATATATTTGCTACAAGAGTTTCAACCATGCCACAAACTTCTGGACTTTCAAAGTGAACTCTCTATTTTTATGAATTAATCAAAATTTTAATATAAAATAAAATAATTCTTTGATACAATATATTTAATCCTTAAAAAATTTTTGTTTACTGCCATAATCATTAACAAGTTTCAAGAAAATACGATCGAGTAAATGATTTCTTAAACAGCCATATCTCGAACTAACCGATATTTCCATTTCATATCTAAATATAATATGACCAGGTACTTTTCTTTATAAATAAAATGAAAAACTTTTTAAAAATATCAGTCTATGTTAACTCTTAGCTTAATAATAATCCTTCTGTCTAAATCAAAATTATAACGTTTTCAATATTATATAAAAAAAAATCCATTGATTTAAAATGGATATTAACTATATTTCCTACGTTGCTAACAATATTTTATATATCTTCTACTGAATAACCTCATACTGAATATTTTTAATGTTAGAAGAGGCTCAAATTTTCAATTTTTTTTATACTATAACTCAACATCTTTAAGTATATTAATATTGTATATTTACTACCTTCAAGGGCATGACAATATGTAAATATTCCATGCATTAATGGAATAAATTGTAGTTTTTATTACTACAAATTTTAATTCGCAAATAAATGAAACTGTATTCATTAATGCAATTTTTTCAAACAAAAAAAGATAATATCATGATATATTGTTTGAACTTTTTTTCAATTGTTCATCAAATAAAATAGGGTATTTGAAGCTGAATTATGCGAGGTATTTATATATGATGTTTATGATTGATGTTTTTTTTGTGCAGATTCTCTATTTTTTAGTTGATAAACTCTTTACCTAATTGAATTTAATAAAATTAATATGAAAAGAAAAATATGTGCAAATTATTTTAATATTAAATATATAATTTCGAATGGTTTAAGCGCTTGGTGTAATTATTTATTAAATCGATATAAATAAATATAACTGTAATTATATATACAAAGTAGTTGTTATGTATGTGATAAATAACAGATTAAAAAGGTGGAAAGACTGAGGTCTGTAAAAATAATTGTTGTGTAATATTTAAGTTGTGTAAAATAAAATGTTATATTTCATAAGCATTTACTTTTTGTTGTAGATAAATAATAATAACTTCATTAAATCATGTTTCGTTTGAAGTCACTAATATTTATGGTGTCAATTGAGGAAAATTAAATGTCCGTAAGCTTGTATCTAAGAAAGCTGTTTTAGATGATTCAAGCGTAGGATAAGATCGTATCCCCAAAAGGAACACGACAAGAGATTAAGCGAAACCAGCATGGCGAGACCAAATAGGAAGAGCAACGGAAGGTAGAGATAGGAGAGATACGAAAGGGCCCTGGAAAATGTCTAGTAAATCTGGAACACTTGTCAGGACGATGAAAAAGGAAACTAAAAATGTGGAAACTTTTAAATCGGATGGTACAGCGCACGAAGAAACAAATTGGAATAAATACAAATTGTGAAATACACTCAGATAAATCGTTTTAGTGTAAAAAGCAAATAAAAATGTAATATAATACTGTAATATTTACCATTTTTAAGAATTATATAAAAAAAAATTATTTAAAAAATATTTGGTTGACGTATTATTTTGGTCTGATTCGTACTTTAATATTACATACATAATTTAATATGTCTTATGTTCCGAAATGTTAATTTTCTGTATTTTTTTTTTCAAGCTTCAATGAAGTGTAACTGAGTTATGTAAAGCCTATTTGATCGTGCGGTTTTCGTATGTAATTCGGGGATTTCAGCTAAAATCGATGGACGATGATGTGGCAAGGCATGGGTATGCATTAAACTAATTGATTGAGAATTTTTGTTACGTGAAAAACAATGGATCCATCGCCTAAACGACCCCGCATCTAACTAATTAACGTGCAGTGATAGCATTATCAGAATTTAATAGATTGGCATGACGCTGCGAGCGGAAGGATAATCAATTTCGTTTGTATACAACCAGCAGAGGCTTTAAAGATAAACTCCCAAATTTACACTTAAAAAGATTATTGTATACAAGTTTAGTCTTAATAAAGACTAAATTTAGATATATGCGTTTTTATTTTATAACAGTATTATTTTATGATTATTGTAATGATTGTATTAAGTTATAAATAATACTAAATGGTAAAAGTTAAAATTCTATAATTCAATAAAACTGACCCAAGAATGTTAATATGGGAAAAATGTCATACTCATAAGGACTATGCATTATAATAGAATACACGTAATATCTAAATTGTAGAATTATTTTCAAGTTACTTTCAAAATATAAATATCTATACTTAACATAACATTAACATAATAAATCTTTAAAATATGAGAGGTTATTAAGGTTTTCAACATATGATATATATATATATTGAATACTGTCCGATCAAGAAATTAATCAAAACCATACGGCTATTATTTTCAAAGTTGATGAAGTCGCCTGCTAATTCCTGGCACGACTTCAAGTGGAAAAGTGGAACAAGTGGAGATATTATGAGTCGGACGACACCTGTGGAATAATTTGAATTTATTTACAGCACACTTGGATGCTGAAACCAGAACTTATAGCAAGGGAAAATTAATTTCGTCGCGAAGGAACTGGGATTACTTAAAATTTGCACAGATGACACCGTATTCATGAATGCAATGAAAATACATCAACTATTTATTTCATCTCATACTTTATATATCTAATATAAAAGAAAGTAATACAATACAAAATGTAAATAAAAACACTTTTTTTCAAAACAAAACCATTTTTGAATTGAAAAAATAAAAGTAATAGTACACTAAAGTACTTTTTATACAAAAAATGGTCTTTGTTTATAGAGTTGCAGTTTATTTTTATTCGATTTTAAAGTCCTCGTATAGTTAGATTTTAAAATGTCCGAGATATTGGTAATATCTTGATTATTCCAATTATTTATATTGGTAATTGACGAAAAATAATATATATTTATAGCAGTTTATTACTGGTTTTTTTTTGAACGACTAGACTAATGCAATAAACATTATTATTATTAATATAAATTTATTGCACAAGATTCATTCCAGTATATACTGGAATTTATTGCACAAGATTCATTCCAGTATATATTATGAAAGAGACACTCTCCACCTGCCCTTTAGAAACTAAAAGTTAGTTTTATTGTTCATTAGAGTGAATAATTTTATTTAAAGTTTCACAGTGTCATCAAAATGAATGTTAGTTTGGTTGTTATTGTCATTGAATTATTTTTTAGTTAAATTTATATTTGTTTATAGGAATATTTCCGATGGGAAATTGTTCCGCTCCACGCTTGTTATTTTGTTTTGTGTTTTTATTTTCTTTTTTGTCCACTGCCCACACATATTCTACTCATTGCCAAAATTTGGCAGGTTGTGAATAAAAATAAAGGATACAAAAAAAAGTATATATTATTTGTACTGAATACACCACATTTTTTTAATATTATCATAAACTCAACGATTCTAAGACTATAAACACTAAGTATCTGTAAAAGCTCTTAATCTGTGGAATTAGATGGGTCGAAATGTTGTTAAAGTCACGTAATACCAGTATTCTGAGTATTTGACTGATTCAAATAAGTTAAAGCCTGTAATATGCATGACAAAAGGTATATTTCAAATCTATTAAGGATGGAATCATCGCTAAGACGTAACTTCTATCAAAGATTTAGATAGAGCGAAGTTGTGCAAAGGAATCACTAATTTATACCCATTTGAATATCTTAGGGATATTAGTATGATTTCAATAGTTTACATAGTTTACTATTTCAAAAAGTTTACAATTAATTAAGAATATATTATTGCTGTCTTTCTACCTTTTGGTAATAAAAAATTGTTAAACTATTTACAAATTTAAAATTTCATGAAAACTACCTTCCAATTATTATGAAGATGCATTTGAAATCTACATAACAACAGTAATATTTGTCATATATTCAATTAAAGATAAGTGGTTTAAATAGAAATAAATTTTCTGAAATAAAAAACCAGTTTATGTATCAAAGAATATTGATGATTTTTAATTAAAAAAAATATATATTTAAGAATGACTTAAAAAATATTTTATACAATTATTTTAATAATATCAGTGATTGTTAAATATTTTTAATTATTTTACTTGATTCGTATTGCAAATAAATTGGACAAAGAACACTTTCGTAAAAGATATTTATATTTGGACCACAAAACATGTTTGTATAACAAGTAGTGACATGAATATTAAATTGTTTATATCCCGAATACCCACTACTGGGTAGTTTAAAGTGAAGTGTAAAGATCTTTTATAGGGTATTTTCTTTTTCAATATAATGTTTGTCCATTTGAAATATAGATTACATAATAAAATGAAAATACAAAAGTTATTAATTTTCTATCACAACGTTAAAATAATTATATTTTGTGCATTAAACACCCAGTAAACTATAATGAAAATAAACAATATAGCATTTCCAAATTATTCACTGCATGTTTATAGGGGCGAACAACATTTATGGAGAACTTTCCCTGTTAAAAAATGATTTTTTGAAACATAGGTACTGTTGTCAGATCAAAATAATCTGATATATATTTTCTATAAACACTTCTATTTTCACTTAAATATAAAAATATTTAAATATACTAGTAACTAGTTCGTAATTAATTATATATGATCAGAAACGTGTTATAAAAAAAGAAAAGTGTCGTTGCAAACTTATGACATTAACTTATTATTAAAATAAGCGAGAACATCATTGATCTTAATATTACAATAAGTTAATAAACGTCTTAAAGGTGAAATAGTATCAAAATATACTGGCTAAATTTAAAATGAGAGAAGAAAATAAATCGCGTACAATACAGTTATGAGAGTCGTAAAATATTTTATTTTCAAAGGCTTAAATGCTTAAGAATTAAATGACACAGTTCACAATGAGTCTGCGTTTTCATAAACAAAAGTAGTAAAATATAATTAAAAATTTAAACAACATTTTATAAGAATGCATAAAAGATGCATTAGGTATGGATGAAACAAATTATAGGGGAATAATTGCAAAGTAAGAAATTTGATTTTTTTTCATTGAAAACCTAAAGTAATTTTTACTATAAAAATATAGCAATTGTTAATGTATAATTTGAGATTTAGAAAATACTTAATTAAGTAGATGAATAAAAGATTAGAGAAAAAGTTGAAATGTAAAAAATAAATATTATTTTTGTTACAAAAAAAATACTATTCTGAAAATAATGTCTTTATATGAATAACTCAGAATGCTATTAGAAAGATTTATTAACGTAAACACAGATAAATCAGGCAGTATTTGCGAGTCGTAGAGAACCATGAATTCTAGGACGGTTTAATTGATGTAAATTTATGAAAATTTAATGGGCAGCCACTGTGCATTGCGAGAGACGGAAATCAAGACGTTCTAAGGGTAAACGGGTGGAATGGGGTTGGCATAATAAGGGCACTTGGGAGCCACAATATCCGCAACAGACAATCCCGATTAATTGCCGGCACTGCAGGTACTAATAGATAATGTGTATTAATTAATTAACGGCATGCGTATATCGATTTGCTTGAAGATCCTAGGACCTCGAGATGGTAGGACAATACCACAGGTCGGCAATATGTTTAGAGAGAGGAGCCATATATTTCATTTCTTATGAAAAAAGTCTCATAGACTATATATTCAGTCCCAATTTTTACTAGTGAAACTAATTTTCCAATATAGTCAGCACTCTGGGTGCCGCAAGTTCTTATCAATAGAGTCTTTGGGAGCCGTATAGTTCATATTCAGAATGGAAAAAAAATAATGGCATGCGTAAAGACCTCGAGATGGTAGGACTATACCAGCGATCAGCAACATATTTCCAGCAAAGAGTAATTTGCCTATTTAAAAAAATAAAGTGAGTCGCACGTAAAAACGAAGTTGCTACTTTTACTAGAAAAATTAATTTTCCAATATAGTCACCGCTATGACAGCTGGGAGCCGCAAGTTCTTATCAAAAGAGTATTTGAGCGCCGCATATATAGTTGCTATTCGGAATGGACATAGAAATTCGTAACATTTTCGCTGCATTCCGTGAGTAATAATTTAATAAAGACGCGAACCGAGGAATTACGACGACCGCCCTTATTGTGCCCTGAAAGTAATGCACTCTCGGATATACATTTTAATAATGCGCATTAATTGCATTTATGCGAGACAATAAAATCTCACTAATTGCAGGAGGCGTCCGCCTTGCGCCTCGAGGATGTTGCAACGTCTGCCTGAATTCCGGGTATTACATTCTACTTGGAGACTTTAATCGATTCAAAGAAATAAATGTACAATAAATATATCCTGTGATGATATATCGCCAGCAATTTTCTATTATTCTATATATATAGATAAATCGGAAATTCCAAGATGAATCGCAATTTTTCTGTTTACCCCGCAAATAAGCGTGAATTCGATATATTTATTTCCGAGGATACGTGATATTCTCGAACAAACAATAAATTCCTTTTGCAAAATGAACGAATAAATATTGATGTTAAAATTCATATAACTGGGTGGGTGGTTTCTTATAACGTGCATTATTGTTGCACAAATAGTTGGCAAACACAATTTCAATATTCAATACTAGTTATTATATTTCATACCTATTTGCTTAATAATATTAGATGAAGTCTAGCATCCAGATAATTCAGTATGTACAAAATAACTTCTCATATTACATATTAAGTAGTCTATTTTCCCGGATTGTTTTTGTTAATTTTCCGAGAATCCCGGGATTTACCGAAAAATATTAACAAGCATTTAAATTAATAAATGTTGAAAGAAAAATAATATTTTTTCAAATTTTCATGGAGAAATTCCCGTTAACTAAAAGTGAAAATAATTTTAGATGATATCGTATGAATTTTGATACTTTACAATTCAATATCATATAAACTTTTAAGATACTGTGTGACAATTTGTTATGATGTATTTATATTGGTTTAACTATTACTGAGAAGATGCATTTTTACAATAATCCTTTTATTTACATAATATTTGAAATATTTGTCAATGCATTCAATGAAGTAATACATTAAATGTAATACAATATATATCATTATATAAAAATAAAATAATATAAATAATTAGATAAAAGTTTGCAATACAAACAACAATCAATGCAAATAAGCTTGAGTATAGATTTTTCAGTAATATTAATTTTAATATAATGTAATTAAAATCAATGTTATATATTAAATCCAAAATGTAAAAAATCAACATGAATAAATTAGATATTTACATCAATACCTCACATTATTGTAGGTAATATTTTATAATAATGTAATAAGCATAAAAAGAGGGAAAAAATCTACATAAACAATAATTGTTTATACTTATTTAGTATTTATTTTTCTTTTGATTAATTAAAATTTAGTTTGTCTTGAAATTTTCAGTAAAACGGAACTGGTAAAAGCAACACAATGTGAGGTATTTACGGTTTATCGATCTAAGTACCTAAAACGCTAAATTTATATATTTAATTTTTTATTTTAATTGGAAATATTAAAATAAAACTAATTTTAAACTTCATTCTAATTAAAAATGAAATAATTAAATATTAAACAATATGTATATAAAAATATGTATAAGATATTTTTTAGGTGGAACTGTAATAAGTTGTACGAAGTTTCTAGATATTTAAAAATAGTTAAAGAAAAATTGTAGTGGCAAAGTTAAAAATAATATATTCATTTCAAACTTTTGCTGCACTTACAAATAATTGGTGTTTTATGTGCAAATACTTCATTTCATTCTACAAATATGAATTTGATTACGTTTTATATTTCTGTCCTTTGGCCAGTTTGCTTCTTTTTTAATATATATTATTTTGATGCAATAAATTATGATTATATTTCATATTTCAAGATTCATAATAAAATAAATACGGTTATTTTAATTATTATTTTGTATGAAAAATAAGATAAAAATATAATAATAACAATATTTATTGAAACAACAAAACTACAAAATAAAAAACTCAATACAATAATATAAATATCCTAAATTAAATGTCAACTGTTTCAAAGGGCTATTGACATAGGTATTTCTGCCCAATAAAAATATATAAATACTAAATAAAATAATTCAAATAAATATTGTTTCGTTTTTTATCTTCAAAACCAACAAATTTATTAAATGTTCTAAAGTAGGGCTAATAAAAAATTGACATTGGAAATGAAACAATAATCATATCAACTGAAGACTTAGAGACAACTTTAATTGGTGAATGAATAAATACGAGCAAATTCATATGTTAAATTGATAAAGAAAAGAATCTAGCACTCCTTTGTCAACGGATAATAAGTTGGGCGACGTGCCAAAATACTAAGTCAATGAGAATTATATTCACACTGGCCAACTTAAATTTGAAAAACTTCTGTCATTACGAAAGTTATAAAGTTGCAAGAAAAATGTGGTATTGTCATCTAATAATGTCTGCCAAATATAAAACTTTTGCAACATACGCAATGAAATAAATGTAATGGAAATTTCACAAATATAGAGCAAATCAATAAATTATTGAGGTCAAATTGTGATCAACTAATATATCTTTGAGGTAATGTGCATCTATTAAATTGTCTTTGGAAGTATCTTTAATAATACTCAAATTTAGTATTACTCAGGATATATATCATAAGGAAGTTATACTACTTAAAATTAATTCTTTCTATAATTCATTTTAACTCTTCGAGTTAATTCCAAAATGTTCAAAAAAAATTCTACTACTGAATCAAGTAACTTTGTCAACTAAATCAACATCGGATGGTATGGATTATCAAGATTGATCTCTTAACATGCCAACCAAATTAAATGGTAATTCCTCTTTCCTGTACATTTTCCAGAAAATTATAATAATACCCTACTAGATATATTCAAAAGGTGATACATTGCGTGTACCACCGCCTCTCAAAGAGTTAAGTATCTTGAAATAAGTAAATAATTAGGATATCCTTTTAATTCAAAGCTACGTAAAAATACGAGATTTTCTTTATATATAGACTATTTATAATAACTTCATAATGGATACTTTTCTATACGTTATGGCTATTTTGAAGTACCATGCTAATTAAAGTATTTTTTTTTGATTGGCTGCAACGAAGCCACAAAGTAACGTTCATTCCATACATTTGGCGGATCCGTGTAATTGGGGCGAATGTAAATTTTGCTGAAAAACATGTTTCATTACATTTTTGTACGCCTCCTATAGTGGCGGGTAGTTGTAACAAATTCGCACAGCGCAGCTCCTGATTAGAATTTTGTTGTCGGCCTCGTTTAATTGCCGAGTACGTATTAATTAAGTTTCTGTAGGTAAGCTCTGTAGGTATGGAAGGGAGGGTGAGAGGGAAAGCGGCACGCGGAACGGCGGAAAATTACTAATGTTTTGCATACTTGCCGTTGCCGTGGGAGGAAAACGCCTCGGCACGTTGAATTTTCTGTTTATTAATTAAATATTTAAGCGCGGCGGGGCGAAGGGGGTGGCCCAATTATCCCGCTCCGAAACTATGCACTTTAAGATGTATCTCTACCCGAGACCTACTCCCCTTCCTTTTCATCCCTCTTCGCTTTCTCTATCTCTCTCTCTTCTTCACCCTTTCCCGGAAGTACTTGCAAACATTATTCCGACGAATTAGATGCGCCTCAAAATTTCTGTTCCAACTACTTTCCATCATATAAAATTAACTAATTACGCACTTGGAACCATGATCACGGTTCAATCAATTTGAGCATGTACAACAATTGCAGTTTTATGGTTGGATACATTTTTGTTACATGTAGCATCTTAATACACAGTAATACTTAATACATCAAATAAAACAAGAGTAATCAACATATATATCACTTGATCATGAAAACTGATTTAGCTTCATTTTTTTCTTTCACTTTGTACCGATTTTTAAGGAACTTGATTATGTCATTGATTTTGCTCATAAGGTTCGGATAAAATTTAAATTCGTATATAATACGCAACCATCAATTGTCAAGTTAATTATTAACATAATATTGTACATACATTCAGAGACATTGACCGCAGTGTTTACATCCACCTTTGAATACATTATTTTAGATATATTTTTAAAACTTAATCTTTTAATAAAAAAGGCAATCATATCACAAAACAATCTTAAGCATAAAAAAATAAATCACATCTTAGCCCGCCTATGTCGATGATACGCACCTTACATATTATGCGTATTATACTTGTCATTCTACATAATTTATATACTTGCGCATCTAAATATAATTATAGATTTTTAAATTATAACTGACATTTTGTGTACTTTCTATCGATCTAAATATATGGAACTTTTGATCACTAAATCAATTTTATAACGCATTTATTTATAAGTAATAATTAGAATGTCAAATGCATTGTTGCAAATAAAATAACTAAACCAGACGTCATTACTACACTTGATAGTCCTAAATGAGTGCATACAAAACAAGTATAGATTCTTCGAGAAAAGAAAAACAGAGAAATGTCTGTCATCAATGTAAAGGTAAATTATAAATTAATTAGCATCAACAATAAATGAAATTCCATTTTCTTTTTCATACACTTAGTTTATCATTTTATAATATAATTATTTTCTTTCATTTTAAAAAAAATAGGAATTGATTGCAATAGGAATTCCAAAAATGATTAGAATTTAAAATAAATACAGCAATATCTCGTATAGTACGGATAACTATTGTCAATATCTCAAACTAAACAAAGAACTAAATATATATAAATGTAAACTACACAAAAAGAAATTTGACTGTATAATGCGAATTAAACCATCATTTATATATACAAAATATATTGTGTGTACTACTAATAATAAATATAATTTATTGGATACATACATTCAAAGTGCTATTGACCGCTTTGCTTTATTAATTTATTAGAAGTTAATTTTTATTTTGCTCAATTAAATTTAGTTTCTTTTAAAATTTTCAAACCGGACTTTAGAGAGGTATTGTCATATATTTTCTTTCGTGGACACAATTAGGTGATTTAACTGCGATAATACGAAAAGTTAACTTTCGATACAGACAATACATTGAATAAAACATGTAGTAATGGAAGCAATCTTTGTAATATTTCATTGATTTCGTCGTAAATCCCATATTTACACAGCTCCTACCATTGCCATTTCCTTTTTACTATCATTGTTATTCTTAAACGTGAAAATCGTACTAACATGCGTTATTTCGAGAAGCTGATCTCCAGTTTATTTTCCGACGTATCATCGAATAACGACTGGAATATTCCATTCACATATTGTCTTTATTTTATTATACTCACGTACTCCCATTTACATTCAATAATAAAACAATATAAACCTTATCAAAACTCTCAAATTACATTAAAAGTTTTCAATTTGAAGAACGTCTAATGCATTTAAATTTTATTGATAAATAATGAAATTATAGAGTGAAAAATAACCTGTTGGCATGTTTTCAGGTTTGCGATCAATAATGCATTAATCGGAACGGTTGCCAAAACTATAATACTGTGGAATTTCATAACGTAAATTTTCAATGGATTATTGTAACGAAATAATAATAATAAATCTAAATTCGGTTTAACGCAATGCGTTTTGTGTTTACTGACTCCGGTATATACGTGTGTATATGAATATTCGTAAGCTTCAAACAATAGTTTTAGTGTATAATTAGTCTCCGCGTTGATTAGTTATTAAACTATTAATTAAATCCGGGAGCTTTAATATTATTTTTAAATGTCTACGTTATGCTGTGCGACAAACTTTCAAACTGACGTGTAATTTCTACAATCGTTCGATTATATTGTACGAACATTATAAAGTGTCCAATATTATAGAAACAATAGAGTTAGGTTATTTCGATTAGATCTAATTATTCTGTAAACATAAACAAAATAATTTAGAGAAAACAAAATAATAATTATCATATACGCATGGAATCTTTGCAATTTTAAAATAACAATTTACTATATTGCTTTTATCATCATAATTATGTTACTTTACTCTAACGAAGAATAATTAACTTAATTATATTTCTTACAATCCTTTATTGAATTGAAAATTTGTGTCTATAGTACATATTCATATATCTCTAAACATTCTGATGTATATTCTATATACATATACGGATTTAGTTCATTATATTTAAAAATATAATCAATAATTAAAGTTATCCAAATATGTCAGAAATCAATAATTCCAAAATTATGATTCAATTAGTAATTTATCATACATACATTAAGACTTCGTTTATAAGTTAGGATTCATTACTAGACGACAAGCGCTAAACGATTCGGTGTCAAACGAAAACATATTATTGATTATTAAATTTAGATGTTAGACTTTAAGTAGACCGAAATTTTAATAACGGTTAATTTTGGTTTAATTATTTTTAACAGAAACTGAACCGGAACCGAACCGAATCGAAATAGCAACAGGAACGAAAAACGTTTACTTGGAACGTAACCAAAACGAAATTAATTTCAGTTCGACTCTTTGATTTTAATCTTTAACATATATCATGTGTCTCAATATAGAAAGTAATGAAGTTCGCTTAGTTTTAATAATTTGCGCCTGTGAGCGAGCCGATTGAATTTCATCTCATGTTGATATAATAATCAAAAGTTTATTAAAATTATATTCAATTTTGTATACGTAAATCTATCAACATGAGAAAAAAATTGGTGTAATTTTATTTTTCAGGTATCAATAAAATCAATAGTAATAATAATTTTTACATAAATTATATTTTATTTATATACATTCCAATTTATATCGCAAAAGTTAATAAAGTATTAATGTCATAGTAACAATTATTATATTTACTTGAAACTGTATAAATTATAAATAAAAAAGTGTGAATTAAAAATACAATACTTCATATAGTTCGGGAACTTGGTTCCGCCAACTGATCGAAACGGCATTAACAAAAACTTTAAAGTTTCCTTTAAATTGTAAATACAATAGTATGAATAGTAGAGTTATTACAATTATATTACTATATACAGTACTACCTAGCATTGTCCGGGTAATCGGTTGCGTCAATATACGGGACTGTTTGAAACCGCACTATTCGAAAATAATCATTTACATTAAAAAAAATACGTGTGGTAATTTTTTTGAATATATTTTTATTTTGATCAATTAAAATTTATTTTCTTTTGAAACAAATAAGAATATGATGTACTTATATAATCAAAAAAGATGCATTCAATCTAGTCCTGTGCATGCCTAACTAACACGTCACGACACACTGGATGCGAATAATTTGTTTCGTGGCAAATTAATTAAAAATTCCAAGAACGTTAAATGAACAAAATTTTCTGATTTATATTTTTAAATTTTTGCGGTTTGCTACACACTGTTTGTATATATCAACGTTGGGCAAATGCGGCTCTTTGCGGGTCTCATTCAAATTTTAGATTTATTTTTTTCTAATTTACGCCAAATTTTTAAAAACTGACCATAGATTGTGGTTAGCTACTATTATACTTTTTATTATGTTTAATGATTTTATTTATGTTCTTCAATATGTGACTTGTGAAAATACACAATTATATTAAATAATAAAAATTGAATTTGTGCATACGTATGGCTCTTTATAAAATATAATAAAACTAGATTGCGTCTCTCTTTGGCGTCATATCCGCATTTTCTGATCTTGAATTTGAAGTAATGTTAATTGTAAGTTGTTTCTTTTATTTCCGAGTAATTAAGAAAATAATAATAAAGAAAATAAAAAATATGCTGGATATCATCGGTGATGGTAATAGAGGAGAACAGTGCGAAAGAAAAGAGAATCCCTTATCTGCGCCAATTCTGTCGGTCTTTATGTCTTCAGGTAAATGTCGCGGAGATAATTTTTGTTGGGTGTGAAAGACGCGTTTTTGCCCTTTTCCTGGGGTTCGGTGTAGGGGAGGCGCAGAACGAGGCGGGCGGAAGGGCCGTCGGCGCTTTATCAACTCACCCTTCGCGCATTTTTATCCCCGGTTTTGTGCAAACTTTGAATGAAAGAAACGGCCGCCACCCCCATGAACACGCTAACCCCCCGTGATTTATCTTATCTCATTGTTTCTGTGTTGCGGCTGACGTCGGCGGTAAATACTAAACAATTTCTACATGGGGGGAGGGAGAATCCCCATCTCATTATCCCATCACTCACCAACCACGTCCAAATAGCCGACTTGACTCTTCATGGGGTCCGTGTTAATTTGACACATGTAATAACCCCGATCCGATTCCCTGACATCCTTGATGTGCAAATACCAAGTCCTGTGTTCGCTGTGCGTCACTGCGATTCGATGATTCTTGGTTATCACATGACTATGTATGGTCAGGATGGTTTGCGTGTCCACTCTCAGCCAGGCCACCTATAACCAATCAAACACATTATCTTAATTAAATTCACACATACCATACAATCAACACAAATTGAATGCAGATACATCATAATAATATCAAATAGACACATCCTATTTCATCATACTTTTTTTTTAATTAATATTTTCCCATTATTAATGATAGCATCAGAAATATAACTAGAAGGACATTAATCACAAAATCAAATATTCTTACAACAAATGGATTATTATGAATTAAAACTAATGAAATAATATATTTTCTTAAACAGCAATACCTCACATAGTATGACTTAGATAAGACCGGATTCAGTGTACTCCAAAAAATATTGTCACTACTAAAAGCCACAAAGAAACTTGTCTTTATAAAGGGATACAATCAAGTCTTTGTGTTTATTTACATTTTATTTAGATCCTCAATTAGTTCGGTATCAAACAGTTCGCGATATTAGCTGAACCCGCACTATGCGAGGTACCTCTGTAGTTAAAATACAATACTAATAACTCTTCTACATTATACAGTTAATATATATTTTTAATGTGTATTCTTAATTAGTGACGATGAAAAGGAAGCATTAAAGTTAATTGTTATTTCCTCGCAGCTGAAACAGTTTCCCCCTTATATAATTGGTCATATAATTTCCTTCACCAATGAATACGTAAACGTTCATATAATTTACCTTCTACTAGTAGGCTTTCACTTGAATCACTATATTTAAAAATTATAGCACAATAAAATGATTCCTATATAATTATAAAGCTGATACTTGCAGGGATGACTCATCCGTTTTATTTTTTTGTTAGCTACAGTATTAAATCACATAGTGCGTGTAGGCGCATTGTGTGAAACTGAGAAACTGAGAATCGAGAATTTTATTGTATAAAAAATAATTTCATGTAATAATTTCATTTAGCTACTTTTGAAATGTTCAAACCGTACTATAGTGATTCCGCACTGATTGTAACCCCACTATGTGAATTTTTCTTTTCTTTTCAATACATTTTTTAGCAATAAAGGAAAGATTAAATATTTATAACATAAATTATTTTTTTATTATTCAAGCCAATTGATATTTTTCAGCAAATAGATGAACTAAAGCAAATCATGTCCATGATTGAACATTATATGTAATTTGCTTACTTTAAAAAGCGGAAAACAAAACCATTATTTTAGTTAACAAGTTTTGGTCATGCCAATTCGGGATTTGCAGTATTTTTTTTTTTGTAACTGAATTTTATTATTGTGTACTGGAAATACGTATCCAATATCCGTTTCAATCATATCCTAATAATTCCGGCTAGTGCATTTTCACGAAAATAAAATATTCGAATGAAATTTACACATTTTTTTTAAAGTAAATACCCAATACCGTCAATTATAACAAAACCATATTAAGCCCGCAATTACATGGAACAGGTAAATATTTCTAGCCATGAACGTTGCAAATATTTGCATTGAATAAAATAATTTGGTGAATAAATATACAATTCTGTCAATAAATTTTTGCATTTATTTTTGGTATATGAATAGTAAATATTGTTATTATTATTAAAAAAAAATGTAGAGTTCAGTGAAATATATTTTATTCAGTAAAATGTATATTTTTGGTCTCCTGTTATTTTCTTTATTTTTTGCTGGATTATATATTTGTTAATTTAGTTACATTTTTAAATTATTATGAGATTTGTCTTCAATGTTATTATAGTGATTTTTTTGTATGCTAATTAATGTAAACCTTCATTACAAAGTTTTTATTCATAAAAATATATGACTCACAGTGTAAAAACCTAGACAAATGAAATTGTAATTTGTATTTTACTTATGTTCGTAATTACAAGAATGAAACAATTTTGCGAAAAAACCTATATTTATAATAAAATTTACCAAAAGCCTAGATCAGCTCACTACAGGACCAGATCAAAATAATATGATGAAATGAAATGAAATGAAAAAAAAAAACATGAAAAGCAAATAGCACAAATTGTTGATGGTTTAATTAAACGACTAAAATTGGAGCACCAAAATGCATATCAATTCAATTGAAGTAGTCAAAATATTTTTGGAATCGATATATTGCAGACTTTTAATAAAACAAAATAAAACAAAAGTAAAAAGTACAAAAATTAAATGATCTTTAAATTATTATGAAAGTTGATT
This sequence comes from Nicrophorus vespilloides, assembly GCF_001412225.1. Classification (NCBI taxonomy): domain Eukaryota; kingdom Metazoa; phylum Arthropoda; class Insecta; order Coleoptera; family Silphidae; genus Nicrophorus; species Nicrophorus vespilloides. The sequence continues at coordinate 16,409 of NW_017096152.1, read as the reverse complement.
AATTTATCAAATATTTTATTAAAATTATTATTAAAGTATCATTTATTAACTAATATGATATAATAATAAATACAATAAATCAAATTAGATTATAATTAAAAAGTATATCTAATTTTATATTTTAAATTTTTGTGTTTATTAAATCATTCAAATATTCATACATATGTTAAATATGTATATTTATTTTCTTTTTGATTTAAACAATAAATATTACTACTATTTATCAATATTAATAATAGACACATCATTGAATTTGACAATGATTTATTGAATGTTTTTTAAATTAAAAAAATAGATGTTTTATATGTTATTTTTATATTTATTTTAATATTAAACTTTATATATAAAGTTTAATATTAAAATATATTCAATAATCATACATTCCTACATAAAACTGTTAAGTTTTAATGATATATTTTTGGAAATAAATAATTTTGTTTATCTAGATTCTAGAACACAAAATAATCTATTTCTTTATATCTTTGAATTTATCAAAAAATGGCATTTTTTCTCTTTTCTCGTTTGAATTAAATCAATATAAATAAATACTTATAATTTTTTAAGTATAAATTCTGTACAGATGTATAATCAGAAAAAAAATCTGCATTTATTTAAATTAATTTTGTAATAATATTCGGCATCTATCAGTCCAGCTTCACTAGCGAACTATAGTGAACTATGACAATTTCAGGACAAACTAAATTTTAAGTGAGTGACAAAATAAAATCTCAAAATATTTTAAGCAAAAAATGTTTAAGCGATTTTAAAGTCCTCGATTAGTCCAGTTTCAAAATTATTTAACAGTATATTTAATTTTACTATTAGTAAAAAAATATTGTTTTTTTTTTCTTGATAGAAATGTTTATCGACCAAAGTTTTACCGCGTAAAATTTCATTGTTTTAAATTTTAATTAATTTTCAATGAACATATATTTTATTACCAATTGTTACCAATTTTTTTCTAATTGAAGTCAAATTAAAATTTGAATGATTTACAAGGGAAAGTTATTCCTGAAATAAGAATATTATTCAGGAGTAGCAAGTTTTCCATTATAATTAAAATTAAAATTCAGTAAAAAATTGATTAGTCCGATGCCATTAGGCTTAATCCTCGGGACCTAATCTCCATGAACAAATGTTAATTAAAAAATGAATTTACCGACCACATTAAAATATTAAAAGCGTGTATATACATTCGTGTGTGTACGTACTTGAGCCTCGTCCCCGACTTTTTTATTTTATTTACGAGCAAAGTTTCTTTGTAACCAGAGCCTTTAATTACTCCCCAGGATACCACCATCTCCTTATTCACTACAACCAAACGCACGCAAAGAAAAGGAAGGCGTAAACGTTGAATACAAAGACGTTTCCCAAAAAAAAACAAGAACAAAAAAGCAAACAAAACGGGGTTGAAAAACATGGATGGAGCAGTAATCGAATAAAGTGACCCGCTTTTAATATTTCGCTCTGCGAAGCATTTTACCGCGGAATACGCGAACAGTAAATTCCTTTTTACGTAACATTAACCATTTCGTTTTATTATTCAAAAACATACGCACATATTACCCGATGTGCATATTTTTATTCTCTTCCACTTTCTTCTTTTCTCTACTCTTTTTTTTTGTTCCTCTTCTTTTCTATTCTTTCTGTGTTGGCGCTCGAGTGGAAGCGTGCCAAGTTTTTCGAATGGGTTATTTATTTGTGTACTGTTTTGCAGCGTTTTCCACCATTTCGTTTGTACATGCTTCCCTTGTTTCTTGTTTTCTGTTGTTCTGCGCGCCTCCCCGCAGGGTCTGGGTTTTGATAATCACAGATTCTGCGGATTCGCAATTAATTGTGTATTTACGCAAATCCACGCGTAAATTAATAATTAAAATGTTTAATCAACGGCCAACGGCGAATAATCAACACCGCCCGTTGTTACGCGTAAATTGGATGTTATATAACACCGTCAATACGCTCGGCCTCAGCAGCTACTTAACATACAGAAATATGAAAATAATTTATTGAAAATTGCGATATTTCCATTTTTATGTATTTATTTGTTTATTAAACAAACAAAAAACTAAATATATAATAAACATTATATTAATAATCTGAACATAGATAAAATTAAAGAAATATAAAATTTATTTGGATTTCTTTTATAACACATTAAAATTAGGTTGGTTAGAAATCTTTATTAAATTTCAACAATATTTTCAATAAAAAAAATATGTGGTACTTTTTAGTAAAGTCGGACTTTTTTAAGCTTAAATCGTATAGTAAGTGAATTATAGAGATTTAGATTACAAAAACGGATCAATTTTGATATATATATTTAGTACCAATAAACTTATTTCACGGTATTCTTCTATACATTCTTTCTTTTCGTTACAACATAAAAAATAGAAATGACAAGTAATTGTAAAACAAATCATTTTTATATACAATATAAAGATTACATTTAAGTATCAATAACTATTTAGGTCTGTTTCATGTCTCTTTATAATTTAAATATTGTCGCAGATGTGACAGTTCACGAGCGGTAAATCCCATGGAATATAACAACCTTATCCATGTTAACCTTATACGTGCACCAAAAAATATGTCTTCCATCTCTTGTAGTAAAATTACTAAAACTAATTTTCTATCTCGAAAAAAATCCATTCAGGTATATTTCCATTGGAATGGTGATATCATTTTGTGGTGTAATGTCATGGTTTTGATTTTGTTGGATAATATATCTATTGATTATAATTGGAATAAAAAATAAGAAATTTAGTTAATTTTTTTTATTTCTCAACAAAACTATCTTTCGTCTCTTCTTCTAATTTATAAATATAATTTGCTACGTTCTAGCAGATTTTTTAATAATAAAATTATTGTATAAAGAAAATTATTTTTTTTTCTAAACTTATATAAAAAATATAATTTTGTAGATACAAAATAGACAATATTTACATTATCATGTACATATACCATGTATTCGGATTCGAGATACGCTTACTTCGTGCATGCGTACTTCTAGTCTAGTCATGGTATTCTAAGTCACGTGGCTTAAGTTGACAACTGTTTCACTACTACTATTGGTTCCTGACTTTGCTATTTTTATACTTGTTCTATATTTTTGTAACATCTCATATAATGTAAAAAAAACTCCTTGAGCTTTTGAGTATGTACATAAATAAATAAAAGGTTATTTTTTTGTACAACATCCCGTAGTTCAAAGTCATCGCCCGCTACTGGTGAATACATTGTATGAATTTACTTATATCGATTTTTTTAATTTCTAGTTTTAGTGAATGTTGTATTCTAATAATAATTGTATAGGAAAAACTAAGGCTATCGACCGAAGTCTTTATGTTCAATTGTTTTCTATATTTCTTATAGTTCAATAAACTAAAATATTATATTTATTACAGCATATATTTACTAACTTCTTTGTTAAAAAAGTAATAAATTTATATGCGATATGATAAAATATAACTGTAATTTATACTATGTATAAATATATTTTTTTAGTAGAAAATTGCAGCACGATGATTATATGTAATAAATTTGGAATTGATGTTGGCACTTCATTCTGGGCGGTTGTTAGGGGGATAATCAAGCTCCCCGAAAGAAATAAATCACCGATGTTTACCGAGCTTCAACGTCGTCGTGTACGGACGTGTTTATCACGTACAGGATTGAACTTGATTTACTTGAGTGTTTTATAATTCACCGTACGTACAATCACTCTAATTACGCAAATGTAAAGTCTACATCAAAAAGCATGACAATGAATTAATGCATATCTGATCCAAGAATTTTTCAACACAAAAAGAATGCACATAAAAATGCATTGTCCGAGAATATAATATACAGGTTCAACGATCTTCCATTTAATATTTACTTTAATATCTTTAGTTTCTTGAAAATTAGTTTTTCATTCGTATCCACACCAAAATACTATATCCTAATAATCCTCTACACAATCCTCCTAATGATCTCATTTACTCCAAAACCAAAATAGTCCCTCTCCTCGACCGATACCTTGAAATTTAAATCCAAACAGTCCCAACTCTAAATTCTGTGTCCCTCGAAACCCAAATTTAAATATCCCACATTATCCTTATTCCAATACCTAATGTCCCTCGATTGATACACACTTGTTCCTACTCTGCTGCTTTTTTCCTCATACTTCTGCTGTTCATTTGTATATTTTTATTGTAACAATATTGTATTATTCCATAATTAAATTTATGTTCCCGGGCGGAAAGACCTTGATCGTTAGCCCTTTGGCCAGCCTATTAATATATTTTTTTAAATTTTATGTTAGAATTTATTTATGAATAGAATGTACTTTTTTTCTTATGTATTGATGTTTGGCCAATAAATTATTATTATTATATTAGTTTTTCATTTCATTCTCTATTTAAAAATTAGCGAATATTTGATTCTAGAACGACTGAATAATTCAGTTCTCGAACTTAAAATGTATATAAATCATCTCCCAATAATTTAATCGATGTTATTCCTATAGACTTTCAATATTCCTCGGTATATCGTCTAGGATTTATTTATAAAGACTCATGGAAAAATTGTTTTTGGTTTTCAAACAAATCAGTTTTCGAACAGCTTTTACAGACCGAATTATGTGCATAACTTTCATAAATACATAAAAAAACAGTGATTAAAAATGTACACATTCAGCGATTCAGCTTTCATATTCAAATAACGTTGTTTTTTTTTGTATTTACGATTGCTCTTATTGAGTTATATTAATTTTGCTGCATTGAATTTTCTACGCGATACATTCAATGGTTTTCTATTTATATTCCACCAATTGAATTTCATCAACGGAGATAACGTATAAATTACACTGAACATTGACAATGTTTTAATTACCATACATGAAGTTTCAATATGGAATATTCTCCTGATTACACAGATATTTTATAATTTTGTCTGTACAAATATAATTACATATTGGTGCAAAAATAGGCTTTTGGTACAAATTAGAACTAATTAAAATTTGTAAATAATTAAAAGATTATATATTCTTTTTAAATGAGAAAAAAATAAAACATTTAAACGGGCGGGTTGTTTCAATCAGGGCTACAATTAGGGCTTTGTCCGCTCTTGACGGTAAAAAAATAAAAAAAAAACTAACTAAAAGTGTTATTCCGGGCTCCTCAATAAATCTTAGACCAGGGCCCTCAAAGTCAAAATGTAAATAAATAGTCACATAAGTTATAAAAATATTTTCTGTTACATTATTTTTTATTAAAAATTGTAAAATAACTACTGATATTTGTTTTGTGAGAAATATAATAGCAAATATATAAAAATTCTCATAATTGTTTATTCTTTCATAAATCAAAAATCATATTTTTTGTGTAATAAGCAACAAATCTTTGTAAAAATATTTGCGAAAACAGTATAACGTTAGTGACATCAAAAGTGCAGCTAAGCTTTTAATGCAACGACCCTGGTTTCTTGCCAACGAATTTTATATAAGTTTGTGTACGTAAGAAGCTGCCTGCAACTATTATTCCCATAGTGAGTTATGTGCGAGCTGGATTATTGTTGTGTAAAATGGGGATGATAGAAATTAAGTCGGACGTCGCTACATTAGGAAAGATCGCGTGAAAGACATGGGTATGAAAAGCGAAAAGAAAAAATAAAGTAAGATAAACAGAAAAAATACCAGTAGCACTTCGTTTTTTGTGAAAACAGAAGCTAGAATAGTAGGGCGTAAGCAATAAGGAAGCGATAAATTCACCTAAAGGGAATGATTACATTGGAGGCGTGGGAAAAGAGTAAATTTATAAGAGATATATTATGCAAAGATAGGTGGTCTGAGGAATTTATTAGCCAGCAAAGGGGGAGGCTTAGTACAACCTTATAAAGCAATTAAATTTGTTATAATTCATGAACTCTGTTATAAGTTAATCTATTTAGAGTGAAGAATTATAGCTTATTTTTTTTATTTAATTAGAAAATTAAAAAAATAAGAAGTAACTAAAATTACTATGCACAATAATTAATATTATTTCATATTCTTACTTCAATTCCAATTTACTATAGCTTATTAAAGTAACATTACATAATGATGTTATTCATTTAAGATTAACATTCAAATATATTTGAAACCACACTAAACGAAACCGTCTCCAATAGTGAAACATTGAACAATTCATCCTCCTCATGTATCGCCACTTTTTCTAAACAGAAAATATTTGTAAAATGGCTATTTAATCCAAAAAGATTGCTGGTCTATAAAATTATTAATAAAGAAGGCGAATAGAAGTAGAAGCCTAACTGTTTGACACGTTTGTTGTTGGTTATTACTGGAGAATAATTGATATAGTATTATTATATATATTATATAATTTTATAATTTGGATTATATGACCTTCATACGCTATATATTATACATTTCTTAATTACAAGTTTAACACAATTTTAAGGGATTTTTTCTGTATGTGTATTTGATCTATTTAGAAAATAATTTTAATTTGAAAGTAAAATTAATTACTCGTTACTTGTCAAGTAACTTGTGAAGTCTAACATTATATGTTATATTTGTTCTAGAAATTAATAATAAACATATCATTTCATTGTATTACATACAAATTAAATTAATACTAGTAAATGTTGCTGATGACTTGGCTAATATATGCACAACTAAATTTGAAAGACAAACTTGATTTAACTCGAGATTAGATCAAGAGATCAAAGCCAAATCAAGTCAAACAGAACTAAATCGATGAACGTTACTTTACGAAAATAATCCTGACCTCAAGTTACTTCGTACCACCGAGTTAAAATTTTAATTTTATTTCATCTAAATTAAATTATTCGATATTGTAATAATTTGTCTTTCAGTTACAAAATTCAATACTAAGGTCATATTAAAAAAAATCGAATGCACATGGAGAGTTCATGAATACCATTTGATGGAAAGAAACCTGTAAAAAATAGGTTGAAAAACATATATAATTTTACATTTAGGTAGCAATTTCCAAATAACAGTTAATCATTGCATTTCGGTTATCAAACAATCGAAAATACTTAATATATTTGACAAAATATGTTCAATTTGCTAGGTTATAATATAATTTATAAAGTAATAATTCTATTTTTTGGTTAATTTCGCAGGAGAAGCGAATAAAAATAATTGCTATTTAATTTGTTCTGTCTTCTTAAGAGATACTGAAATCCCAAGAGCCTAATAACATTCAATTATAGGGAATTTTACAGCGGACATAATTGGGGTCGAGGGGGTTACCGATTTGGTCTGTGGGGTGAAAAGAATAAGGCAAAAAAAATAGGTAACAGGAGGCAGTTCTTTCGGTCTCGTGCGCCTTTTTATTTTACGATTATGGGAAAAGGAAACTCATATTCAAATCGCAAACCGGGCCGAGGGAATAGATATATACGTATGCGTTATATAATGCGGTGGCGGCGTAGGAAGAATTGGGTTGAGGGGGAGTGAGGGTTTTAGAACAGAAAAGAAGCAAACGAGTGAGGCGCGAGATAGGAATCGCGAGTTGTGATAATTTAAGTGAAATACGTTTTCTCTCTTTCTCTCCATAAGGTCGAGGGATTCGCCTGGAAGCCGCAGGACGCACGCACACGCCGTATTTTATGCACGGATCAGTGGACATTCATAACCTTGCCCAATTGGATAAGGATAGCTATGATAACTCCTTCCTTCCTGCTATCTTTGTTTTTTTTTCTTTTTCTCTTCGCCAACTGAATTCGTTTTGTTTCTTCTTCCTTTCTTCCTGTTTTTTTTTTATTCATTTTGCTTCATCGATTTGCAATACGCCGGATTATATAATGCGCAATTACGAGGGCCCGTAATCGGCGATCAGTAAACTAGACATATTTGGAACGTGGAGAGATATAATAACGGAGAGGCCTCTCTGGCGTTTCTCCAGCAGGTATATCAACTCAGTATAACAACAGCGGCCTGGCAGCAGAAGGAAACGAGATTAAATCCGTTTCTAATGGACTCTGGTATATAGTTCGTTGGACTAGTTTTATTAATGAAATCAAATGCATTTTTATGACCTGCAACGCTATAATAAACTCTTCTATCATATTACATTTTACAATTATAAACTATTCTTTCTTTATTGGATTATGCATAAAACGTTGCATACTTATGCATGTAGAAGATATATTTCGTGTATAGAAATGTGGATAAACTTATTTCTAAAATATATTCTAGGGGTCGCAACCTTTTTGGATCAAAGAGCCATTTTTAAGAGATTGCTTGTTTAAAAGTTGAAGGAATCTCACGTAACAAAACACGAGCACAAAGGATATAAATAAGTGTTATAATTATTTTTACAATAATTGTTCTTAGTTGAACCGATAATGACAAGGCGGTGAATTCCAATATTTTTCATGGATACATGCGGCTCAGGAGCCACGGATTGCAGAACCCTGTTCTACTTGACACATGTGATATGTAAATCTTAAACTCGTAGAATAATTGTCACATTTTCAAAAAATAACAACAATTGAAAAAATAACTCAAAATAAAAAGAAAGACTGTAACTAAAACCCTTTGCATATATGAAATACATGTGTTTTACTATATTAATTCTAAACTAAGATTGGTAGAAATAAAAGAAACAATTTAGAATATATCAAAATATTTTTTTCTGTTGCCTTCAAAACTAAAATTTCCTCAATTTTTTTTAGACAGTAGAGTAGACAAACTAGGACGTTAAATACTCATTTTCGCAAAATAATCTCTTTTCACGCGGGAAGAAATTGAATTCAGACTGCACGGGATAGAACGACTTGAAAGCAAATGAAAGATGTCCAGGAGTAGATGCTTGTAGACTGAAGAAGAATCTCTTAATAGACAACTAAAGTTTTGAATATCTGTAATAGCAAAAATATATAATTATTCAATACCAAACTGCTATTGAAAACTTTAAATAACCTTTTTATAACATTTCAAAAATAGACATGAACAAAATTTTTGAGTCAATTATTTTTGGATATATCTACAAAGTTATTAAAAACATAATTTGTCTCAACAGTAATATAATAGAAGGTTCCGACTGCCAACTAAATTAATGGGCTTTTTTTTATTGAAAGGGTGGGCCCCATGTAACTTTTCAATTGGAGTGCGCAATAAAATTTACACCTGCTTATCTACATTTAATATAAAATTGAGGCCCAAAAAACGTTTTTGTATCAGTTTTCAAGTGTTGATATTTTTTGCATTAATTGATTCATGGGCCCGTGTGCCTCTCATCTACAGGTTAAGTCCATTACATTTCTTGGTATTCAAGAAACCGGGTAAATTTAAATTCTTTTGTTGTTATTTCAGTAAATGATTATCGTGAAAATATGAATTACAGATGTAATGTAAGATTGTATTTACTGAAAACTTTTTTTAAATAAAGTATGTGAAATATGATATTTTTCTGCAATTGCTGAACTAGTGTAAAGTTCATTGCAGAATACCTCTACTAGTACGGTAGAATTGTGAAACCCTCGTGGATTATCTAACCAGCGGCGGACCCATTAATTAACTGGAGAATTTAATTAACAAGCCACGTACAGGTGAAGTCGCATAATGGTCCGGAAAAACGCGATATCCTTGAAATCAAATAGACTGAATTTCACCTATACCACTATAACCATAAACATATTCATAATTCTAGATATCATTTCTTTTTAATTACCTTAATTTTAGATTTTGTTTTCAATGCAATATTGATAGTTCAAGTATATGTATTAATTAATTTTAAACTTTAATTAAAGTTGTATTATCTAATTTAATTATGCCAATATTAAATTATTAAAACAAAATTTATTTAAAGGTTTCAACACAAAAATATACATAAATTTTGTAATTATGATAAAATAAATTTGAAACACAAAATAATATAATGGAACCTCGGTTCTCGAACAAAAATTCATAACATTATTACCTATCATAAGAAATCATTTTATATTAATTATTGGGAAAATAATTTTTATTTAAAAACAATTCGATTTTCGTACAGATGAATATAATTCAAAAGCGATTAGAAGAAAGTTCATTTGTCACTATTTTTATGAAGTAAAGAATTTTCGTTTAGTAAATTTTGATTTCTTTTCAGGAATTCTTCATTAAAATAGTTTATTTTTAGATCTGCTTTGTGAATTAACAAAGATTGTCTACATATACTTGAATACATCAATTCATTAAACTGGTCATCGATCACGAAGACCTTCGACCGTTTGTTCTGTGGGAATGTACGGTGTGGTCTTGCTACATGCGACTCTAACAAATAGTCTCCAATCTATTAAAGTACAATTCTATTTATCTTGAGTTAAGGAGATGCTTGACTTCTTGAATGGTTCATGAAGTCAAAAATCAAGTACCACTTATAAGTCCCAGTCTTCACTAGGAAATATTTAGTGATTAGTATATTAAATCACTAAAAATAATGCAGTTTACATAAAAGTAATTATAAAATAAGAATATTTTTTTAGTATTTCTGGCTCAAACTAGTTTTTAAGTCTTATAAGAAATATGTATTTTTTTATATAGAAGTGGAAACTACGCAGGTTGTCTCATTATTAATACAATAATTAGTTAAATTTCACATAGAAGTCACAAACTATTGTATGAAACGTTTATTAATTATATATGCTAAAAAAAATGTTATATTCCTGTTATTTTATGATTTTTTTACTTCCCTGTAAGAAATCATAATATCCTTTTAAAATTTACGTTATAGTTCGAAGAAGAAATATTCAATTTTATTTGATTTTTATCTTGATTTCTATGATTTTTCTAAGTTACAATTATCAGTTCTGTTTCTTTCACAACGTTACCAAACATACAAATTATAATCTTTTAACTCCATCTCCTGGACAAATAAATTATCATAACTGAACAGAAAATGTAGACAGATATTTAGTCTCATATAATAATAATAATGTTTATTCCATGAGTCGTACAAAAAACATAAACATAAATAAAAAGAACAAAATAAATATATATAATTTCAAGAAAGTTAACTGATACAAAGGGCTATTGACTATAGGTCTTTCTGACCTATACAAAATATTAGTTATATTATTAAAACATATTAATATTGATAATGAATATAAACAATACGAACACCATTTACTAATATATTAAATAAATAAATATTGCATTTTCATTTTGAGAGAAACTATATTTTTTATGTTTACTTCTAATTCAGTTAAATAGTCAATAAAATAAAGTTATATAATATTGATTGTGCATCATAAGAGTGTACATTTTTGGAACCAAAAAAAAATAGACAAAAGCTAATCGGATTCAACGTTGGGTCACTAGGTTAAACCTTGTCCATTTGTAGATATAAAGGAGATTTCTTTTTGCGGACCAAAGCATACGAGACATATTTTGACCCGGATTTCGTCCGTGCATTTGTCGCCAATGTAGTGCTTCCTGGAAACGGAAATTGTGTTTATTACCAGCAAAGAAAGGAAAGAAGGGAACAAGCTTCTAAAGTGGACTTCGCACACCGCTTTTTAAAAAGTAACAATGAAAGTGGCGTTTTTTTTTCCTATGTGTACTGTAGAAAGTGCGAAAAATCGTTAAGCATTGTTGGGTTACGTGTGGAATGTTTTAATTTTGCAAGTCTTTTGACCGCGCAGAATGCAGGTTTGCCTGGAAATAGCTTCAGCTAGTTTACAAATTTTGATTAACAATCGATCCGCCATGTTGGGAATCTGGGCTATTCTCTATTTACACTGAAAGCGGCATTCTTATCGTTGCTCACCTGTTTGCATTTAATTACCTGCATAATCATCACAGGGAACATTTCCAATTAATCTGTTATATAAAAAATATTAAAAAAAAAAATAACAAATAAAATGTAATCATCAAAAACGTGAAAAAAAAACATTACAAATTGTTCAAAATATAAAATATTCCAATTTAAGCCAATCATAGAAGAAATATGGTCGAAACTTGATAAGTTTCCAAAAATTCCATTAAAAGTATTATATCCATTAGACTTTTATTAATGCTTGGATATGATGGTAGAATATTTAGAAAACAAAGAATTAAACTATTTGATAATAAATCCAAAGCCCTTAGAATCTGTAAGATAATCGATTATGATAAATATCGAGTATATTGTTTTTATTGGATACACAAAGAAATGAATACAATGATTTTTGACCGTATTATTTTTGCCCATAAAAATATATTATTTATCAAATCCTCGAAAAACAACTCACATTAAACTCAAAATAATAAGTAATAATTATTATATTATGTTTAGCATATATAGGTCATAGAAAGAGTAGTAGAGAATAAGTAGAGAGTAGTTAGAGATAAACCTTTATAAATTAAATAAAAAATTATGAATAGTTTAAAAAACTACCAAACATTGTTTAGATATAGTTTATATTTTAGTCATTTTATTAGTTATTACTTATTATAAAAGTAACTACAAAATATTTAAACACATATTTTTCATTTCCAATTATAAGAGTAGAGTTAAAACAACATTTAGATCCAAATTACTGATTAACGCCAATACTATAAATAATGATAAGTATCCAATTACATTGCATGAAAATTACAATTAAACAACTCAAACTAATGATAATCTGCAATTGTATATGGTAGCAAAACAAAAATGGTATCGAATTAATATTAAAACAAATAAATCTACTGTAAGCTTTGAATTTCCGACTGATGGGAGAAATTATTTATTTTTTAGTAACAATTTTATTAAAAATAAATTGTTTCACAATATTAATTAAAGGAAGTTTATAAAATTATATCAAAGTGCCCAGTCCTGGTATATATCAAAAGTTTTGTATTTTTTAGAATTTATATAATTATATAAAATTTTAATTACAATTTTTTCTGAGGGACTGAAATTATACTTGGAAACCGATTTATTCATTGATTAGATTTTATGTTTAGACAACAAATTGATTGAGAACTGAATGATTCGTGAACCAAGGTTTCACTGTACAGTAGTTGGTATGCCTCAAAGACTTCATGTCTTGTGCATTATAAAGATGATGTACAATAATTTTCAAAATTATTCATCGATCAAAGGTCAGAAAGACCTATTGCAGCAGATCAATTTGTTTCAAATTTCTAAGTTTTTGTTTTATAATTTATATAATATTATTATTTAATCTGTTATTATTTTATCAATTTGTAAACATCATTTGAAGAAAATTAATAGAAAAGATAACTCCAATTATTGATTAAATTGAATATAATGGAACCATTCTTAAATGTTGTTCGAAAACCGAATTTCTTCTTAATTACATGTTTGTCTGTGAAATCGAGATTATGATCGGAAACCGATTTGTGCTTTGTTTAGATTTGATGGTTTTGATATAAGAAGATACTTTAAATAACTTTGAAGATTAATGAAAATTGTATAAAAGCTGAAAAACTTGACTGAATGATTCGAAATATCTATAAAGTTGTTATATTTTTATTTATAATTTATATGATGTATGTAAATGTAAAATTTTCAAATTCTCTTATGTTTCTTCTATTATCATTTTATCAATTTATAAACGTCATTTTACATTGGTTATTAAAATAATACATTTTTAAAGGTTTCCGAAAACCAAATTTATTTCTAATTGCAAGTTTCTGTTTGTAAACCTCTTCGTTATTTGTTTAGTTTTTATGATCAGTAGAGAAAATTATTGATAACTAAATGGTTGTATAAGTAGATTTTGCTTATCTTATAATCACTACAACTTTTAAATTTTTTTGTTTCAACTTTTTTTATGTAGTCCCTAAATGTAAATTTTATTGATAATTATTTCATCGTATATTCATTATACATTGATTTACGTAATTTATATGAAATGATAATGCAGATGTGAAATGGATGTAAAATCGATCAGATGTTTGCAAAGTGATTACAGCCGAGGCAACGGCTAATGGGATTTGTTTCCGCTAATTGGTATGAACGAGATCTTTTTTGAATAATTTATTAAACGGGTAGCAACCCTTCGGCTGCGCAGTGATAGCAGGGAGAATTTAGTATGCGCGCCAATTTCGAATGCTGGACATTCATTAGCTGTCCTGCGTAAAATACGAATTTGTCAGTTAATATTTGTCGTTCGGAATAAAAAGCCGTGTATTTCTATTGCGTTCGCTCTATTTGCCATTCAAGCTGTAGATAAAATTCGAATAAATACGTGAATAAAACGACAAAGTCCCGGTGGATACAATGCGCGTTACGTGCGGCGGAAAATTTCCGGACGCCCACAGCTGCACATTGCGAGAAGACTTATTTTGATGCATGAACGAACGGCCGCAAAATACACAACCGTGCAGATGAAAACATGAAAACTATATAAAAATTCAAATAATTATTCATGTGTGAAACATACATATTCTTCATATACTGACAAATATGAAAAAAACTAATACAAAAGTAATATACAAAAAATAAGATAAAAATAGAAAAGAAACAAAATATAATTGTAACATTACTTTTTCGACTTTTATTTAAATAAACAGTTATTACTCTAATTCTTTGAGCAAAATATCAAACAAATACGAGCATAATTATTTATTACCATCCGACCGAACTAATAACCGTTCAAACGTACTCGGCTAATTATTATGATCTGAAACTTACTTTAGGAAAAAGTAAATATTATTAAGCTATGACTAAATATGTATGCAAGTAAAATAGTGTTACATGTGTCTGAGAGCAAAGTGTAAGTTTGTTTGAATTACGTATACGTTCATAGGAACATATCGAACAAATACAAAAATAATTATAATACTGTCTGATTACTTTTCGAGTCATCTTAAATTGTTTTGATTGTTCTGTGCACATTCGCTTGAATTTCGATTACGTTCATGGAACAAATTAGAGCATGCATATTTATGATAGTCTGATCAAGCTAACGTACAAATAAGCGCACACATATTGAATATTTACTACGTTTCTAGTGATTTTGAATTGTTATGTCTTTTCTCAAACTCATTTTATTAAAAAAAAAACAAGTGCCCAAGCCTTGTATACCATTTTGCATAAACGAAGCCATCTGCGTAAAGAATATAGCGGAAATTATCGCCGTATGTCCGCCAAAGGTAAAATTTTCTAGTAATATTATAAATAAAATGCCTTTATTTCCATTGAACACATTAATTAAATTGCATTGATACTCGACTATCTGAAAATACACAATCTAGCAAATGAAAACTAAATAAAATTGAAATAATTTTTCACGTGTGAAATTCCACACGTAAAATTTTTTCAATGAAAACGTTCGCACAAAATGTTTGAAATGAAAATGAAAACATACTCCACCAACTGGGACTCTGGTGTTCCGGCCCGGAGGCAATGGAATTAAATAAGTAAATATCCCTGAAACGTGGAGTGCTTCGGATTATCCGAGCGGCAATAATAATCCATCCAAGTTTGAAATTACACCATATTTACACGGGGGGTCTCCTCAAATGAAAACAATACGAGTGATTTCTTAAGCACTCGATGTTGGGATATTCAAATTCACGTTTGATGTGTATACTCCCTCCGTCTATTTCTTTTTTTTTCTATAACCCTTTGCTTTATTATGAACTCAGTTTCATTAACAATTCTCAAATTAATTCATGCTATTTATGGAAATTCACCCTTTATACATTCAATTTTCTATTTCAATTGGGAAATTCAAGGGCTCATCTTGGAAATTGAACGTTAATATTTTAGTCTCGAACGATGAAATTGGAACGTGGAACACATGCGCACAATAACTTTTCTTACAAGCGTTTGGACGAGCTTCAATTGCTTTCCAATTTCAATTCTAGATCAAGCATTTAGTATACACACTGTATTGGTGTTATATACATTTAAAAAGTAATAAACATATATGTTCAACGCTATATTATTTCAGAAATTATTATTTTTTTAGAAGATTTATATTAATAGTATATTATAGAGTTTTTACAGTCCAACTACCTAACAATTATAGTGAAAGCTTCTTGGTATGTGACAAATAATGTAATCAATAAGGACAATAGACTAAGTAAAGTGAGTTATGCAATTTTAGTGCGCGTTACCTAGATATATTGGAGAATCACCGAAGTAATCTAGGGGATGTTTTTTTTTTTTAGACGCATCGAATCGGTCACTGCGGCGAGTGGTTGTGCGTGAATCATGAGTGAAAAAAGTGAGGTACCAAGGTGGAAAGACGATCCGCGAAACGCGGAAAAGATAAGGAAACTAATAGAGAGTGGTAATGTGCTGAAGAAGCTTATCGTAAGGTTCCTGCGAACCCCAAACGAGATAAAAAACGAGGTGAATTATATGATTGAAATCATAACCTCAATCGAGGACGAGGCAACGCTACCGCCAGAGGGCGCGGTATGCGCAGACTCAGCAGAAATAATAGTAAGTGACGAATGTCCTGAAAAAACACTG
>NW_017096151.1:0-11034 GCF_001412225.1 Nicrophorus vespilloides | reverse complement strand
CTTCAACTTTAAACGCGTATTACAGCCAAACGGATGAAAACACAGAAATGCATGAATACTTGCTACATTCCCCAAACATTCAGCTTTCATATGCATCTTGGATCCATTCAATCCAATATAGTTTTCGAGAAAATCACTAAAATGTGAACGTTAACTTTTCAAAATTCATTTAGTGACGAGAATGTTTCGGGAAACGTGTAACAATATAATCCGAGGAAGAAGACAAAAAAGGGTCACTTCCTTGGTACGTTCTCCTCGCGTGTTGTGTACATAAGTTGCGAGTATCGATTTGCGTTCTCACATTGTGCAACAAAGCCCTACAAACTCTGCCTGTTGTGGCGGTGTTATGTAGTGTGTGTGTGTGTGTGTGGGTGGGTTGCAGGACGGCGGTGGGGTGTTTTTGTGTATACCTAAAAATTCAAGCCTCGTTCCCCCATCGATCGAGAGGGCCGCGGTTGTTATTCCTCCTCCTTCTCCTCTTCGGTCCTTGGCCCTCCGCCCTTCGCACAGGAAATCGATAGGAAGGGACCATATTTACCGAAACATTCAATGTACTGTAACGAAAATTCCGCATCGTCGTTTCTGCTTTATTAAATTTTAGTCACACACTAGTGTGTGAGGGAGGGTGGAATATTCAAGAAAAATGCCAACAGAGAATTTCCGCTAATAATAAATTTCGTGACGATAATATTATAACCAAGAGTTCACATTTTACACTCAGAATATTGTATTTCCAAGCCAGATTTGCATTACAAAACACACCGTGCCATTATTTGCTTTTTTTTGTTGTTGTTGTAATTACATGGTCAGTCGCATTCACGAAACAGGTCAATTGTAACAAAATTTCTGCGCTTCGTTTGGATCATTCGAAATAATTATATAATTGTAGTCGTTCATATTCATGTGACCACTGACCAAAACATAGTAAAGGACAAATGCATATGCAATAATATGTAATAATATTATTGTTGTTTTTTCTTTCACGTTACCATTAATAATTTTCAGTTACGAAAAAGAGTCATAGTAAAACGGCGACGGTTTTAAATTTATAACCGAAAGTCCAATTAGACCGAGGTTTACAAGTTACCGGCCAAAACGAATTTAGGTCAAGTAAATATATATATATTGAAAACGATATTCGGATATGATGACTTTCATTTGGGGTAAGTTCACTACAAGGTTGTGCATATTCATACTGAAATCCGTTGAAGAACTTGCGCAAGAAAATAAGTTAATCAAATTTGAAAAAAGAGTAATTTTACATTTCTATTTGTTGTTTTTTTTAATGTAATTACATTGAACAATAAACAAATGGGTCAAATTTTACATTTCGTTAAGATGATTTGCAATATTTATATAATTTTTTTTTGTAACCACGCACCGAGAAGAATGCGAATTATATAATTTAAATTGCAATTGCAAATTTGGCCATGGATTTGAATGTAATTTTTCTTATAATATTTGATAAACATAATTATGCAAGAAACGAATCTGTTGAGTTTCAGTTGAATTAATAATTTAAGTATTTATACGAGTTTGCGTTGACTATCTTAGAAATTTGTAATTACATAATTTATTATGCACGCGCGTTTAGGTTCAATGTATTTAAACCGGAATTTAATAGCGAAAGTCTTGGTGTTTGTTTAGAAGCAATAAATTCATCTAATACTGTTGATTAATTGCATGTTAACAGTACGACTTTTGAGTTTTGTTAATTAGAGATAATGTTAATTATTAATTAATGGTAATCATGGTTGTTTGAGTTTGTAAAATAAAATGTATGTGTTTTGCATATTGAATGCATTTTAAAAACGTGCCTTTTTGTTTCGATTGTGGCCTAATAGAAAGCTTTTAATTAGTATGGAATTACAGTGCGACTAGAGATTGGAAAATATTGGAAGTCCGTTCGGGCGTATCTTATCGGCGCGAACATAAAAATGCAATTTATTGTCGCTTACGTTACATAAAACAACAACAACAAAAAAAAACTGGTGTAATAATCTTTAAAGTTCATTGCTTATCGTTTTCTCTGTTTGTTTTGGTTTTTGTGTGTTATCTATCCGCAAACAGATGTATTACCCAATCTCTCGATAATCGATGAGTTATTGTAAATCTTTTGTGCGTTTGTGTGGCGTCGAAATCGTTTTGCTTTTGGGTAAAAAAAAACAAGAGTTTTGAGTGATTGGCTAGGGTTGGGTTAGGTTGGAAATAGGATTTTCGGAATGTAAAAATAGGTCGACCTTGCGTTGCGCGTTTCGTTTCCGAAGGCGCGTTTATAAATAAAAGAAATGAGATAAAAGAAGTGGTGTTAACATTTACGAGCAGCGCCGTTAGTGCTGCAGAATGTAAAGCGATCCTTGGGATTCGAGAACAATGCCTTCTCTCCTGGATCTCGCGATTCGGTTTTCGTTTTGGCACGAAATTCTCCTTTCAACCGTTTCAAGACGTCTGAGAGTTTATTGAACTCCGTCTCCTTTTCCTTCTACTTCTCCAGAAAAGGTTATTTTTCTATTTCATCTTCATCTTCACAAGGATTAAAAATAGTCCTCAGATCAATCGAGCAACATTTCGAACTTGCACATCATATCTTGTAAGAATTGCTGTCGTTTGTCGTGGCGCAGTTTGCTTGCTGCACGAGATTAATCTTTAATTGAATGCATTGTGTTCAATTACCGATGCATATGTATGCGCAATTGTTATTGATAAAACCTCGTTTAATTCTTTATTGCTCTGCACTCTCATTCATTCCTCTTTTATTTCTCTCTTTCTCTTCAGTTGATGCTGCGTGTATTTTGATCAGAGTCGAACCGAAATTAATTTCGGTTTACGGTTCGACTCTCTGATTTCGATATTAATTTTGAAGACGAGGAGGAACGAAGTGTGTGTGTGTATCTGGGGGATGTCTGAATTAGTGTCTGCATGGATATTTATGCAGTCTCCCCCCGATGAATAATTATGGCGCCGTTTGCAGACCCTCCGGGAAATTAGGGTGTATGCAGATGCGTGGATGAGGAGGATGAAGGAAGGAAGGGTGATTCTCTCTTTTGGGGTGACTTGTTTTTCTTCGCTTAAAGAGCGTCGCCACTTTCAAAAATTAAATATTGTATAGCTATGCCAAAAGGAGGGGTTGTAAATTCACTTTTCACCATTACTTCCACAACTTTGCGAAAACACTAACCATAACTTATTTTAACACCGTGATATATTCGATTGCATGTATGTCCTTGAATACGAATCCATTGGAATTAACAGTTGCTTATTTATGATATTATAAACGTAGTAGTTTATTTTTTTATCCCTTTGGCCAAATGTACTCATTGTAAATTTATTTTATTTTGTTTTCTTTGTATTCTCTTGGTCAATAAACTTGATTATTATTATTAATTTAAAAATTAATAATCTGTTTGGTAATTCGATTAGAAAGGAATCAGAATGATACTTATTACGAGCGCTCGTTTTTTTTCTTTCTTTCATTCAATTCCGAACTTTCTTTTCGTCCAATTTGCCCGGACTCGAGGGATAATTAAACTCAGTGCATAATCATAATAGTGCTGCGAATTCTCGAAACGATATACGTGAAAATGTGTCTCTCTTTCGCTCTAGCTTTTCTCGACTAATTGGCTAGGATTGTCGCGTAATCGGCGGTTTTCTCTCTTCGAAAACCGCTAATTCCTGGGACAATTACGGGCACGTCATCATCGTTTCTTCCATGGAAAACGCCCTCCGCGAGAAAAGAGGCCTAGCCGGCAAATTGGAGTGTCACGCGAGCTTTGCATAATAAGAGAGCAGCTCCGCGAAATGAAAATTTTGCTCGACTCTCTCGGTTTTATATTTTTTTTTTTTTGGAAAGTTTTCCCTACTCGCGCACAGGAACTCGGCAATTACAGTTGATAAAGCGAATAATTAAGTCTTTACTGGAAACACAGTGAGAGAGAGAGAGAAGGAAATGAAAACAAGGAGTGATCATGTGAGGAAGATTGGTTTCCTTATTTGCATGCAGTCTCGTAGACAATAACACGAAAATATGAATAGAGTTGAGTAAATATGGTGATC
Organism: Nicrophorus vespilloides; assembly: GCF_001412225.1. NCBI lineage: Eukaryota > Metazoa > Arthropoda > Insecta > Coleoptera > Silphidae > Nicrophorus > Nicrophorus vespilloides. The sequence continues at coordinate 6,981 of NW_017096151.1, read as the reverse complement.
GGTCACAGGGAAGCTGCTGTTGTTCCTCCGCAAAGTTGACTGAACTTTTCTCGTTTCTCCTTTAATTTTTTTCTTCTTCTCTTCTCTTCCTCGCTCGCTCCTTAATTAAACTGACTCATTATGCATTTGCGATTCTCGACGCGTAGGAGGAGGAGTAGTAGTCAATTGCGAATGCTGGCAGTGTTGTCGCCCAGATCTTTGGATGAAGTTTTGAATTGAAGCTCTTGATTTTCCAGTCTTGAAATGTTTAATAATTAATTACAATTTGCTTTCTTCGACTGTGTAATGTGAAGTGGGAAAAAGGAAACCGCCTCGACGATAATACCGATGATGATAATAATAATAGCGGCGAACGCGCGTATGAATTATTCCATTTAAATTGCTTGTTAACAAGTAATCCGAGTTACTAAGTAATAGACACAATGGAAACGCATTCCGGACAGATATGTGTTCATTAGCTCGTAAATTATTTACCCGACCGACCGGCCGACGACTGACGGGAGAGGCGAAATAAATGTTAAACTTGTCGACTTAAAAATTTACTTATAATTCAAAAATTCCTACTAATTAGAATGAATCTTATAACTAATTTTCATGTAATCAACAACAAATTACTCCAAAAATTGAGATCTACCCATTATGAAATGCATTTGCATCCGTTGATTGACACTGAGTCCACTTAATTACGGTTTTTCTGCACCGAAAAATAGAATCGCGATTTCATTTTCCCCGCATTTTTCATCCTGTCCGTTTATTTATTTATTTTTTTCTCCTTGCTCTTGCACTTGACTTGTTATGCATAAAACACTTTCATTTTTTTTGCGTTTTCAACTAATTCATAAGCTCTTTTTTGATATATTCCGCCTTCTTCTGCCAATTTGCCATTTTCTCTCGCAATTACACCTGTCCTTCTCTCTTTCTCTCTCTTGTTGTTGAATCTAATTAGTGAAACGTGCGTAGAACGGAAAAGTTCCCTCAGCTGTGCGCTTCTCGTTTACTTAGAACATTTCGTTACCGATGGAGAAGAAGAAAGCTGCTACAGAAATTGCTTTATAATTGCGAACTCTGCAGAAGAAGAAAAAAAAAATGATTATGATTGATTCGTGTGAGAGAGTGTAATTTTTTTCCCTCTCGTTATTCTTATATCATCGTATGAATTGCCGCTTGATTTTCATTGATGCAGTCTTTGCACTTTTATTTGCTACCACTTAAGAGAGAAAGAGAACTAACTTCCCGGTAATTGGTTAGAAAGTAATATTTCGTGCTGCACTCTGAGCGATTTCTGAAAACTCATTTGCTCTTTTTACCACCTGAAATTTGCATCTAATTGTTTAATTGCCTTTTCTCTCTATTTCTCTATGAGATTCAAATGAGATTGTGAAATTATTTTGTATATTTCGTTTTTTTACAGTTACTTAAGTTTGATGCGTCTTTAACGGTTCGTGTAAACTTTATAGATGTTCGCAATTTGCGGCGCGCAATTTTATAATTCGTAATTAAAATCAATGCTTCGGTATTTGCCATTAAAATTAACGTTTTCATCCCGCCCTGGGATTATGATTTAACGGGTCGGACGAGTTAACGACTACATTTCCAGTTTCGTTGCAATCCATTAGATAATAATAATTTTATTAGACAGACTAGGAAATAATCATATATAATTTACTTCTTCTTTTCGTTTTTATTCATATTTATCTAAATTGCAAATCGGTTAAAGTTACACAATTAACTTAAACAATTAAGTTAATTGTTTTTTTTTTATACTTTATTAGAAATTGAATTATGTATTTTGATGCAGTATTTTATAATTAATTAAATAGTTTCGTAAATCTTGCAGCGACAATTTCCTTTGACAAATTACGTATTTGTTTTTTTCTGCGCGTAATAATATTTAGTGATGTTTCTCACGGTTTTATGAAATAATGAGGTGTAATTGTTGGAAATACGGGGAAATGAAATTGCGCTTTAACGTCTATTATTTCTATTTTTTTGCTTTTTCTCTCTCTCTGTGTGTAGGATTCTTTTGATGTCGTAAACGTTAATGGTCGCTGCTCTTTTCTCGTCGCACAGAAATATATACATATAAACACACAGTGTATCTCCATGCTGACATTTTAATAATAATAATAATGGTTTGGGAATGCGCTTAATCCCGTTGAAATGCGTACGTAATTTGCATTAAGCAGCTACAAAATGCCATTCTGATATGTACACGCTAATCTCTTGTTACGAGCAAAAGAAAAAGGAACGTTGGAATATGAATAATGAAAGAGATTTTCCCAAAGTTGCAGTGAATGGGTATTGTTTATGGTCAGTTTAATGCTATCTGTGATTCATTCCAAATGGAATTGTAGCCTGATAATTAATCTAAATAATATAAATAGATTTGAGATTATATTTTCGTAAATTCATGCAAATTTTGCAGTGAATTCCATGTACGTACGTATTAGTAATATCGTTATTAATAGTTGGTTCAAAAGTACAAAGCATTCATTATTAATGTGATGAGTTGTCAAGGGATAACGTGCATTGGATTCATACTCTATTTTTGTACAAATAAAAGCTTTGTTTAATTGCATGTGTTAATAGGATAAATTTGTTAAAATGAATTAAATGAATGTTATTTGCAGATGTAGTGGAAATGCAATTGAACAAAAGTAAATAAAGGTGAGCCGATAACAAATATGAATCAAGTGTGCAGGATTAAGATGATTAAATTATCTATCTTGTTTGGGTTACAAATTTTGGTAATGTAATTGGAACGATTATCTGTGCAAGGATTAAGTAATAAGTGGATTTAGCATCATTAAAATTTGCTAAACTCATCGTTATCTCATGGAACTTTGTGTTTTCATAAAAGTGAAAAAAGAAAATTGAACATAATTTGTAGTATTAGTAATGCGACAACAGCAAATCGAAATTCTCTTGCAGCACATGTAAAAGTCGCAGGAAGATAAGTTTGTTAGCATACGAAGGGGGGAAAACTTATCTTCATGTGTGCAGCAAATTAAGGTCTAGTGTGCAAGTCTGGAAGAGCGAGATTACAGAAATGATAACACGGAAATGATAACAAAGGTGAACATTTTATTTTTTTAATTTAGTTAATTGATCAATTCCCAATTTTGTTTGTTCGCTTCGTTTTTCCCCTCCGTCAGTCAAAGCGGTTATTTAGTAACAGATTACGTGATGCATTCATATTGTATAACATGAATTTGCACGCTTTAGGGAATTAAGTTGATTTTTGCATATAAATCTCACAATTTCTGGTTGTTTCATAACATTAATATATTAATTGAAGTGAACATGTGTTTTTTTTTTGTTAAATAAAGTACAATTCCACTAAATGTGGCATTGCGTCACACTACACAGAAACACGCGTTATTGCAACAACGGTTCAAATTTTTATCGTTTAAACAGCGGCTCAAGATCAAAGAAAATTGTTAACGTGTTAATTCTTTTTAACAGCAATGATGAGAATATGCAATCGTTTCGAAAGTACGGGAATTTTATTGAGTGTGCAATGGAAATTGTACATTTCAATTTAATATTACAAAATGAACCATTTACATTTAGTTTGTTGGAAAATTGTGTGTTTTTTTTTTAAATTTTTATTAATAGCTTCGTTCTGTTTGAGCTACACGACCTGTTGCTGCTGGTAAAACCGCTTTGTGTTCTTAAGTTTCGAACGATTCTCAAGTATTATTACAATAATAAATCGAATACAATTTTTTTACGTAACGATTTGTATGTTGATCGTTAAAGTCGTTGATGATGAAATTTGATGTTATTTATTGTGATATAATTGCAGTCGTTTCTTTGTTGTGTCCGTGAAATTGTAAAATAAATCAATAATTCTTTTTTTGTGCAAAAAAAATAACATAAAGTCTGTGCAAATATGGTTTGGGGATCAATTACAAACGAAATTGCATTTTGCAAATACGGTAGTTAATGAGTATACAAATCTCCGAAAATAGTGCATGGGATGTCATGCATATAAATAGTTCTGGTTATATCATCATCCACGTAAAATTCTTAATCCAAGTTAACAATTTTTGGATAATCCAAAATTTAGAAGCGAAAGTTCGAAATGCAAATACATTTTGAAATGAAAATAAATTCAAAGTGTTCGATTTCCGTGTGCGACAACTAGGGCTCTTTCTAATAGGAAGCGCGTTTATTATCATTATTATTATTAATTTGCATTGAACACGTTCGTTTTCCTCTCGATATACATGCAGAAATTCCGCGGATTCCCGAGGCGAGATTAATATTTATAATAACGTCGATTCGCATGTGCATACATTTCGCATAAAGATAAGTCGGAATCGGTAAAATTAATTTTACAGTTAATTCCGCAATTTATTATTTGTCTGTCTTTCTTTGAAATTGCGCTTCATTAAATCAACGTTTATCTGCATACGCATTGATGTGTATCTTGCATTTAACGATTAAATTTAACGGTTTGTTATATATTTATTTATTGTTTTGTTACGCCTGAAGATGTTTTTTTTTTGTATGTTTGTTATTGTTGTTTGTAGTGAAATTCGTTTAAAAGAACAAGTCTGGTTTCTGTGATGTTTATTAAAGCAATTCCTTACAATCTTGCAACAACAACAAAGTTGATGGTGAATTCATTCACGTCTGGATGCTGTAGCTTGCGGCGCTTGGAGGATGAAATTAGAGGATCAGCGCAAATAAATAAAGAGGATCTGAGCTGAAGAAAACGCAATATGCAATTTTGTATGTAATGACATATCAGCGGCAAGGTGAACTAGTGTGTGAGAGCAGCGAAATTGACGCAGTCGGAGGAAGAGGAAACTCTGAAAAAGGATTAGCGATTGACGTGAATCCGCGGAAGGACGAAAAGCGCGCAAGAAATTCGAAGGAATTAAACGCTTTTGCTGCACGCTCCATTGGATCTCGCAACCTCTTTCACTATCATTTACGCTAATCCAAACAGAACTTGCTCACTCACTTCCTGGGCAAAAAGAAAATGTTTTTTTTCTTCTCTCTAAATTTATTATTGTTTGTCGATCCTTTTCTCCTGCACTTCAAGACTCGATCCTGTTCACGTCTCAGTGAACCTTTCCTTTCAGTTTTGTGGCTAATTTTTTTTGTTTTTGTTTTGTATGTCAGAAGAGCGAACACAACGGAGCGAATAAATATAATGCGACCGTTTTAAGCGTGCAGAAGAAAATGGAAATAACACAAGAAAAAATAGGGTAATCATAATAAAACAGAACACTTTCACTTCGCATGCATGATTACACAGATCACGCACAGACAAAGAAGTAATCAGCAAAAAAAAAATGAACAATGAGGAAAAACTATTAAAATCAAGTAATGAATTATTAAATAAAAAAACTATTTTTTCTCAATTTTAAAGTTAAGTTTACTATCAACAGTTATTACCTGGTATTCTTCATTAAGATGCGGTTTATTTGTTCTACGAATTCGTTCTTGTTCTCGCAATTGCGTTTAAGGAAAGACTTCCTGTTCGCGTCTGCCCTAATTACTGATTGGATTTGTTAAACTTTTCTGTGTATGCGTGAAGTGTGTCAAGAGTGTTTGAATTTATTTAATAAAGATATTATCAATTACACGTATTGTCTGTGTGTAATAATTGTTGTTATTATTTCTGCTCTTTCGACGATAGGTCAGTCACCAATTGCATTTATTATAAAACTCGTTATAAACGGGATTACATAAAGTCTACTTTTAGAAATGTTGTACCTATTTAAACATGGAACGAATTGTTTCGTTTTACGTAAGATTCCCACATATGTTATTTATAGATTTACATATTAGTGAATTACAAATTGAAGATTATCTACAACATTTCGTTAGTGCTGTAAAGAAGAGAAATGGAAGTAATTTGTTAATTATTAATCTAGTTAATGTATTGAAGTGTTTAATGACTATTAGTATCTATGACACGCGTTGTTGAACTTACGTAAACATCTATTAGTTGCTATTTCTAGATCTTCGCGTCTCAAAAGAGATGATCTAATTTTCCTTTAATCGTTGTGCAAGTTTTGTGGGTTAATTAGCGGATTGCGCGTAATAGCGCTCTCTTCGTTATTATCTCCTTATAACAACTCTGTGGTGAATGCGGGCTTCTTCTCGGTACGTGTGTACGAATGTACGATCATTTCCTCTTAATAAATCCAAACCGAGTTGCATCACACCGCATACGAAAGACGACGAAGCGCTCGGCACACGAGCAGAATTAATTGCGATTCAAGATGAAAATGTCATTAACCTCCCTGGGTGTCATCGCGAATCGACTTGATGTGCTCCCAATCCATCTCTGCCGGATTCCGAGCACATCAAAAACGATCTTTTCCCTTGATTTCTATCTGTAAAAATACCTTCAATTGCCTGATTCTACTATAATATTTACGTTAATTGGAATAGTTTAAGTTAGATGATTGAGAGTATTGCGAAACTGTTATTCAAGTAGTTGTTCTACGGCCAAGTGTTGCTCTATCAATAGACTGATTATCTAATTTGTTTATTTGTTGTTGTTGCAGGATTCCTCGACGGAAGCTGATGGTCAAGAAGTGGATATGGGTCGGAATTCCAAAAGGTAAATTATATTGAATCACAATTCGATTTAAATAGTATGGATGATGCACTCAAGGGTGAATCATTCGCAACGAAGACTTGAGTCGCCTTGAAGATTCGAATTGTTCGTTTCCTTTCAACTAATTAGCGCTCTTCTTGAAAATTCAGTTATTTATTTTTTTTGTCGTCGAAATTATTAAATGGTAGTAATTAACTTTTCCAAGGTCTTCCAAGATGTGGAACGACTTTTTTATTTTTTTCCTTCAGCTGCTGCAATTATATAATTCGCGTGATTATCTCTCTATACAGCAGTGGTTTCCAAACCCCTTTCATAAAATGAACGCGCATTACAGCGAGAAAATCAATGAAATGTAAAAACACTGTTTTTTTTTTCGAGCATTTTTTAAATTTTGA
>NW_017096150.1:10052-10253 GCF_001412225.1 Nicrophorus vespilloides | reverse complement strand
ATTTCTCACAACAAAACTATACTTAATTTACTTTTGATTTAAGTAAAAAGCTATTGTAAAATAATACATTTGATTTAGAAAAATGAAAAGTATAAATTCCAATTTTTTTTTTCAATTTACATTTGTTGTAATTCTTTCATTAAATCTCCGAGTACTAGTTTTATTTCATTATGTCATATACATTCTCAAGTCAAATACGTT
>NW_017096150.1:9851-10037 GCF_001412225.1 Nicrophorus vespilloides | reverse complement strand
ATTATATTTTTCATAACTTGGATAAAGATTACATAATTTCTCACAACAAAACTATACTTAATTTACTTTTGATTTAAGAAAAAAAACTATTGTAAAATAATACATTTGATTTAGAAAAATGAAAAGTATAAATTCCATTTTTTTTTTCAAATTACATTTGTTGTAATTCTTTCATTAAATCTCCGA
>NW_017096150.1:0-9819 GCF_001412225.1 Nicrophorus vespilloides | reverse complement strand
CTACTTATAATATTCGCATGGCCTACATAGAAATACATCATATAGAGTTATACAAGCTTTCAACTGAAGTCTTATTATATTTTTCATAACTTGAATAAAGATTACATAATTTCTCACAACAAAACTATACTTAATTTACTTTTGATTTAAGAAAAAAACTATTGCAAAATAATACATTTGATTTAGAAAAATGAAAAGTATAAATTCCAATTTTTTTTTTTTAAATTACATTTGTTGTAATTCTTTCATTAAATCTCCGAGTACTAGTTTTATTTCATTATGTCATATACATTCTCAAGTCAAATACGTTCAAGTGCGCACTTTTCTTACTAATACTACCAACAACTACTTATAATATTCGCATTGCCTACATAGAAATACATCATATAGAGTTATACTAGCTTTCAACTGAAGTCTTATTATATTTTTCATAACTTGGATAAAGATTACATAATTTCTCACAACAAAACTTAATACTTAATTTACTTTTGATTTGAGACAAAAACTATTGTAAAATAATACATTTGATTTTAAATATAAATTCCAATTTTTTTTTTCAAATTACATTTCTTGTATTTCTTTCATGTCTTGGAAATCACGCAGCCTTATATATTGTTGAAAATTGAGTGCAAAAGCAGGAAACGAGTTAACGAAGGAATAATGAAGAAACATGTTATTTTTTTTCTCATCCACTCGACCTTCTTTTTGGAAGTTTACATAAAACGTGTTTGGTAGAAGCAACCACAATGCACTCCCTCACCCTTGACGCTAATGTATTTTCGGGAGGGCGGTCAGATTATGTGGGATTTTATGCGGGATATGTGAATGTTGTGCAGGAGGTTAAGGGTTGCGCGCACTTTTTGATGACTTCCCTGCTTCCACTCGATCACTTTTGCATTATGAGAGAGGATTATGAGAGTAGGTTTTCGGGGCTTGTAGGGAGGTAGATGATGGCCAAGGGGCGGAAAAAAATTCCCGACCTAAGCGCGTTCCATATTGAATCCATTTTGCATAAGCACACATAACACGGAGGCTTCGCTCCACTCTTCCACCACTTCAACCCTATTATATGCTGCCTGCTGCTGTGCAAAAATAAAGTATGTTATGGGTTACACATACTACAATAAAACATAACCGATTTCTTCCAATGAAACTCTTGCTATGATGAAAACATATCTATTTGCTTCCATATACTTGAGTCAATTAATAATCCTTCAATCCACTTACATTTAAAGCAGCATTAATAAATTAGCTAAAACGTGTTGGTTCAAATAGTATAAAACAATGTTATTTATTGGATCCGGCTATCGTTTAATTGAAATTAAAATAAATGTTCCCATTTTGATACTAAAATTTATGAAGCTCTAATTCCCGGTCAATGTTTGTTCCTATTTATTTTCGTTTTTATCTGTCGAATTTACAGACTAGTGTGATCGTAATAACGCCTAGCGCCACATATTTCACATGGAGCTTTTCAGTGTCAGTACGGACAGAATTATTTTGCGCTCGCAAAACGTTAATTTACTGTTATTGTCACTTACGTGCAACCGATTAGCTCATAATAAAAAAAAACGCTTTGAAAACTAGGAAATGAGAAATATAAATAAATCCTAATAATAATATTTATTGAAACAGTAAAATTACAAAATTTAAAAAAAAAACTCAATACAATAATATAAATATCATAAATCAAAAAAAAAAGTCAACTGCTTCAAAGGTCTATTGACCATAGGTCTTTCTGCCCTAAATATCCTATTATACTCATTTTAAAAGGAATTTTATGAGATTCCTATGGATTTTTATGAGATATCTATTAATTCAGGAGAATGAATTTTAGATATATTGTTGTGTCCAACCATAATTATTGTAATTGTTATTATTAATATAGTGTATTAATGAACTACAGACAATCAAGGCATCTCTAGTCGCATTATTATATACATCAGCATAACGGAATCTCTACTGTGATTCCCATCAATACTCCTATACCTTTACTCCAAAGTCCTTATTATAAACACATAAATAGTCTCAGTAAAACCTTCAGACTGATAGAGTCTTAGTCAATCTTTTAAAGTATCTACATTGTCTTGGAAAAGTCCGCAAGAGTACCGATTATTATAAAAAACTTGTTGTAAACCAAACGAATTACTTAATTCCTACAGCTGAGACTCCACAACGACAACACCAGACAATATTCCACTGTGTCCAGAATTCCATCCCTGGGACACGACAATATTTCCTATATTCTCAATTTGGTATTTTCAATTAAAATTTATCAAATTTAGGAATAAAATAGTTAAATATAAGACAAGCAAGTATAACTAATTTTTACACTAGAAGCTGCATCACGTACATTATAATATATATTTAATATACATTTATAAATCGATAATGTTGATTATTAATTAAACTTAATTAATAATAGCGCGCATTTCATAATATCAATAATTTGTAGATAAATTCAATAAGTTACAGATAATAATAATAATACAATTAATATTGCACAGAGCGTGCATTCACATTGTATTATTTATGATATTATTGGAAACATAAATCAGTTTACCTCAACAAAGAGCACATCAAATGAATAATTCAATTAATCCTGTTTAGATCAGCTTCGCATTATGGCGATCCGATTGTAATGCTACAAACAGAAAAAATAATAATTTGTGTGTATGTAAGCGAGGTGTAGCATAGTTTTGATTGTCCAATTAATTGAGCCTTTGTGAAACATGAAAGTTTTAATATCAATTTGCGTACAACTGGAAACGATATGCATCTAGCAGCTCTTTGTATAATATCAAATCATAGTTGTTTTTTTTGCTTCGAGTATAAAAGTTCTAGGAAGAGAGTTCAAAGCTCCTAATGGAAGAAAAACGCACGAGGTGTCACATTACAGCGTCACTAAAATAATAACGACGGAGCGAAGTAAAAGCCTAAAACCAATTCCTTGTCATTGTGCTTAGTAGTTCCCTTTTGTTTCTGGTTCGCCCTCCCTTTTTACAGCTCCGTTTTACGCTCTCCATTAGGAATATAAAGCGTTGAAAAGCCCGCAATTATTTTCTATATATATATATATACATAAAAACACGAATAACATATTACATAAGTGCATGTAAACACAATTTTATGACCGTCGCATGTATAGATTATAGAAAATTCCGTACATACTTAACCAAATGTAAGTATTTCAGTGAATAAAGCAAGGAAAATATAGACGAATACTTTTCTGGGCCGACATTTTTCATTTATTCCTAGAATGCGTTAACTATATACAACAAGTGGAATAAAATGTTACAATGGTAATAATAAAAAGTGGTGAAATTAGAATAGTGAAAAATACCGTCAACCGTTTTCTCGTGCAGACGTGCGTTCCTTCTAAAATTACATTTACATATTAATTTTGTTCACAACTCGCATATACTTGATTCTTGAAATTTAAGCACTTCACATTGCACCAAATGAATATGCATGCCTATTTAATTATTTTTAAAGTAACACAATAATATATTTGTATTCTACAAATTTTGTTCAATCTATTCTACAATATTCAAAATTTTAATCCAATAATCCTTTATATTGCTTTTTCATTAAACATCTCTTGAATATGAACATTACAACAATTTAAAAAAGAAATTGGGAGCCAAATCTGCTTGTTTAATAAACTTTTATTACACTAAATAAGTAGTACACTGAATAAAACTAAATTTCATACTTAATAAATATTTGTGCCAGAGCCGCACTTAAGGAGCCAAAAAGCAACTTGCGGCTCTGGAGCCGCACTTTGCCGACCACTGATCTAGTACAATCTGCTATCAATATCTTGAAAAAGTTGAAGCCTAAATTAAATTATTTTTTGGTTCATCTACAATTACATTTTCAAAGAAACAGTTGAAAGATGTTGTTATTGATAACAACTTTGAGTTTGTATAAATTCGAAAAGTAAGCTTTGTTGACTCACTGCAAATATATTAAGAGTATAATAAATAAATGGTTTAAATCCAGGCAAACAATATTAATGATTGAATAATGATGAAAGTTTTAAAAATCGTGCTGCTAAATTGGATTGTTCTGAAATCAACGCTTCTCTTCGACAATAACAAAAACATATTTCCTAACGGTTGTTTTCGTTTCTTATTTTTTTTTGTGTTCCTTGAAAGCGGCAATAGAAAGGATGCTGAAATTGTTTATTTTACGCGCTAGCTTTCTCTCGTAATTAAGAGCACGAATTAAGGAATCGTCCAAAACAAATCACCGAATTTTAGTTTTCACATATAAACATACATAAATAAATAAAAACATATCTTTTGAGTTAATCATATAAATTTTAATATTTGATTACAACTTAATGGTAATTATAAGAACAAAATTTGCATAAATATTTAAATACAATTATTTAGGGATTAAATATAGTAATTAGAGAGTTATATTTTAGTATTACTTTCTATATTGGTACTAACTTATATTAATGCCTAAATTTCTTATTAGATGCAATTTTCATAAGAATAGAGTCGAAGCATGTGTTGATTATTACTTTCCAATTCTAAATTATTGCTGAAGAATGGAAAACTAGTGAGAAATGAAGCAAATGTAAATGAATTAGTATTAATAAAAATCTTTCATATTTGATATAAAACTTTTACAAAATGAATAAACAAGGCAACAAAAGTGTATGCACTAGTCTGTTCTTCGTCGATTGCTTTGATTTGTTTTATTTTTGGAAAGCTTTCTAATAATAATAAGGTAAATTCATTCTCGCAATGAAATCTTGCTGCTATATATTTGTTATTACCTGTGACTGTTGCTCATTATTCAAAGACAAGATTGAAGGGATTAATTATAAACAATAATATAATATGTTACTTCTTTTATTAGCTTAAAAATAGTTAACAAACAAGATATATAAAAAGAAAACATGAAAACAATAACAAAATTTTTAAACGAAAACGATTTTTGCATGATGATGGTGAATGGTTTTCGATGAAAGATGATGATTTTTGTTGCGCAACTTCTTAGTGCTTGCTGTGGTGGTAGATGACTTTGTAGACTGGGACCTTGACTGGTACTGGCCTTGGAACTGGGATTTGGACGTGCTTCTCAACATGGACTGGCACTGGCTTTTCTACTGGGTATGGGACAGACTTCTCGACGATGTATGGTACTGGCTTCTCAACGGGAATGGTGATGGTCTTGATGACGGGAACGGCAACGGGTTGTGGAACGTGAATGTGAACTGGGTATGGGTGTGGGACTGGTACAGCTACTGGTTTTGGTACTGGGACTGGGATAGAGTGTGGAATTGGGACACCAACATGTTTGTAAACTGGGATCGCTACTGGCTTTGTGATTTCTACAGTTTGGGATACGGCGTGTCCACCGTGGCCGCCGTCTCCGCCAGAGAATCCACCGTGTCCACCGGAGAATCCACCGTGTCCGCCGTCTCCACCGGAGAATCCACCGTGTCCTCCGTCTCCGCCGGAGAATCCACCGTGTCCGCCGTCTCCGCCAGAGAATCCACCGTGTCCAGCATCTATGCCAGAGAATCCTCCATGGCCTTCGTTGCCACCGAATCCGGAATGCCCTTCGTTTCCTCCGCCGAAACCGGAATGTCCTTCATAACCACCTTGATCACCACCGTCTTGTCCATAACTACCCGCATATCCAGCATTTACGGACGCGAACAAGCAGAGGGCAGCTACAGCAACCTGATGATAGAAAAAAACATATTTATTAGATATTGTAAAGAAAGTTGTGTTTATTTTACTTTTGTCATTTGAAAGTTACGCTATATTTAATTAAATAATTGCACACAGGCAAAAGAAACACGCAGCACAAAAGTAATTGCAAGGAAACTGTTAAATCTTTATAGAGCTAAACGATGTGTGCATTAATAATAATGATGCTGAGTCGGAATGAAAGTTCAAGATGTGTTTAACAAGCAGAACAAGAAAAGAAGTAGATGTAGAGCACACACACTCATGCTAAGTACATTCACTTTCAATAACAGATCGGATGTAACTAATAGCGAGATATAATTATATTTTAATTGTAAGTTAATATCTTACAGTTGTTTTGTACTTACGTAGGTATTCATTGTACACTTGGCTTGTTGTGTACAAGGAGAGATGAAATGAGTAGATGTGGTGATTGGATGGAGTTTTAAAAACTGATGGTTAAGGCTGAGGTTACCGCTGCTTTTATACTAGGCGGAGATGTTAGAGAGTACGATTGGAGTGTGATACACTTTCACTGGGATCCCCGCAAATTTGCCTCCTCTTTGCCATCCATGCAGATATCTGCGCCATCAATCATTCACATTCCGCCGAATTCGTTCGTGGCCAATAATGACACCGCATTTCACGATGCGCCACTGCTGAATTAACTTCAACGTCAAAGTCAAACATATTTGCATCAGAAACAAACACATTTTTTATTCACATAACATTGAATCGCACTATCATATTCAATGTTAAATGACAACTTCCACACAGTTTAATAGTAATGTAACTTATTAATAATATTTAGTTTACAGGAATATTCAATATTTTTAATAGCAAATTCATAAAGATGATTAATTAGTAAATTTGGGTTAAAGTGTTAATACACACAATATTATTATTTATTATTAAATTAGAACAAATTATAAATCAATATTTTATTATAATATTTGTTTCATCAATTGATACAATTTGATCTAAAAAAATCATATTAATAAATGTAATAAAAATATAATTATTTCAATAATTAAATAGAAAGTATATTCGAAGATTATAAAAAAAAAACAGGAAATTTACAGTAATCCAATAACCTGTGCAACAAATTTGGACTAGAACTTGTTTTTTTCTTCATCTGTTTTGTCTGCATCGAATGTAACGTTATAGGAATTAATTGGAACAAATCTTTTTAATAAAATGAAAAAAAAAGAGATCCAACAAAACTGATTTAAAAAATGTATAAGAATATAACAGAAATATATAGGAAATTAATTAACTGTTAAAAAAGGGCTACTGATCATAGATCTTTCCGCCTTTTTTGTAATTATTAAGATTAATAATTACGTTTCTGAAATGAATGTTTATAATTAATTTAAAATACTTTCTTTACTCGTAGTCAACTGGATTTATGTAATTGCAAAGTGTTTTGGAAAAGAAAGTATTAAAGGTATAATGGAAAGGTAGTATCAAAACCAGGATACGATTTGTGTTCAAGAGATCTCCGCCCAAGCTCATTATTTTATGCAAGACACGAGCTCAACTTCTTTCTTATTTTGATAAATATAATTACATGCAGAGCAGACGTATACTATACTATTTATATAAAGAAAAAGTACGTAAAACAATATTCTTAAACTAATTGAAATATATAAAAAAAAAAATCAACAATTAAGCTAAGTTAAAAGAAATTTTAATTATAGCTGACATTCACTGCACAAGAATCGCTGTGCTGTAACGAAATTTGCAGATGTTCATTGAAATAATTGAGAAACAAGTTCATGCAATTATAATTATGTTATTATACAGTTTTAGTTTACATTCACTGCGAAATTCTTGTATGTTCTTTTTTATGAATACATCAATTTTCGATTAAATCAATTGAACTGGTTCAGTCACCTTTTGTATGGGAAAAGGTGACCTAAACTTTTAATGGACTAGAACAAGTTTCTTAGCGCGCACTGGAGGAGGAAGTGACTGAGCATATTTTTGGTACTCAATTAAACTACTCGTGTGTGAATCTCAATCATTCCAAGAGTTACCGTTCAACAGAATACACGTAATTTGATAAAGACTGTATATATTTTATTTCACTATTTCACATATTATAAAGTTATTTAAATCTATGTAAGTTTCAATTATGTTTATAAAATGTGCACTAAAGTAATTAGAGCAATTAAATTTCAATAGTTTAATAGTTCAGACATTATATTAAAATCAAATCTACTATTAATTATTTCTCGTAACGAAAATTCATTGATATTTTAATGATTTAGGAATAAATAAAATAATTAAGCAAATGTAGTTAAAAATTAATGACATAACTCGTTAATGAAACACCTTTCATTACGCGTTAAACAAGAAATGAAAGAAAGATGATTACATGAAGAAAATATATCAGAGATAATTAAGGGAGTAATAAAAAGTATCAGCAGGGTTTCGTAATGTATATATCGTAAGGAGAAGATGAATACAATTTTTTTTTCCTTCTTTTGCGATGTGGAAATCGAAGTGAAATGGCGTCTCACGGGTGATAGCATAAAAAAAATAATTACGAGAGAGCTGAGAGTAAAAATACTAATCACCCCAGCAATAAATAATGGTTCTTGGGGGCCAAAATATGCGGTGTAATCGATTTTATTAATGCGCCCACGGCGGGTCGAGACCAAGAATAATTGTAATTTATGTTATCTTCGTGATCCTCGTTGCGCCCCGTGCGATTTCGAACTGGGTCGATTTCCGACTGGGGTTTGTTTGTATGAAGAAAATAAAAAAGTATAAAAATGATGGTTACAAAAAAATAAATAAAATCAAATCAAACACATTCAATTTGCGCCAAGATTTTTAAGTGCGTTTCACTGCCTATTTCGTTTAAAATATATATAGTTTTAAGGATAATTAACTTTACTTCTATTCTCAACAAAGTCTAACACCCAAACCACCTAAGTGGCTCATTTAATTTAATTGTGTTTTATACCTGTAGCACTACAAAACTCCTGCGTATTTACATAATAGATATTTATGAATGATATTAAGTTTTTCACAAAAGTAGCATTGTTGTACTACTTATTGTAATTAGTATCGTTTTATGTCATTCATTAAATGAAATCGTACAACGTTCTATGGAAGGACGATTATAAAAGCCGAACTATATATTTTTCTTTGGTGATTTTGGATTAAAATGCGAGATGAACGGAAAGAGAATTGGGGAGAGGGTAGGCAGGTGGAGGCTTCAAAGGAAATAATAAGGGATTTCTATGAAGGAGAACCCGATATTGAAAATTGTAAAGCTTCATTCCCGATAGAACAATGAAGATGTATAAGTTGATGCATTTTCTCCGTAGTTTGCAAATGGAATTTCTAAAGGCGACTTTATTTGAAACTGTAATTACTTTTAGGTAAAGCATTGTGAAATGGTCCCTATGTAAATAGACGAATAACTATTAAAAGAATATTTTATTATAGATAACATAACGATTCGCGATGTTTCGCGTTTTCGAACGATTATTTAAACAATTGCCATGTATTGAATTTAATTTTATAATTTTCAATTATATTCATTATTTCTACAAAAATTTCCTAAAATTGATCAAATTTTACTTGGAAAGTCACAAGTAATATTGATATATTTTATATAAGTAATTGCATCAATTAATCAAATCAATAAAAACATTTATTTTTTGAGACTACTTCTACAAGTACTTCTATAAGTTACTTGGCAAATATTGTTTAGTATATAATTATTTCAATTTAAACATGAAATGAAATGCATTATTTACATAAACATTTTTCTATAATTGTTTGAATTTGTAATAATTAACGCTCGTTTCAAAATGTTCGAATCGAAACGCAGCATTTTTCATGCGAATATAAAAATGTGTTTAACGTTTGAGATACGAAGTTGCAGCTGCAGCTGATTCTTCGTGACGATTCGCGACGTTTCGCATTTCCGAACGATTGTTTAAACAATCGCCTAATTTTTATTAATGCAGGTGTTCTCACTCACCTTTTCATGCCAAATATGGATTTGTTTATACGTACCACCTGCAGCTGTGATTCATCGAGACGCAGGTGTGTGCAGAAGTTTTATCGTCAAATTTCTATGAAG